>NC_080671.1:240442038-240458038 GCF_030247195.1 Topomyia yanbarensis | reverse complement strand
CATCACAAAATCAAGAATCAGTTTATTTACATATCAAAGTAGAGAAAACCATTGCAGTGTTGCTACGGAGGAACGTTTTTAAGGTTGGCTTTTAAGAAGAGTATTTTGTCCAACAAATCTGTCTTTGTCGTTGGACAGCTCTTGACAATTCATGGAAACGACAGTCGATTGGCCAACTACTTCCGCTGCTAAAAAGTAAGGTAAGCTAGATTTACATCTATTCCGAATCACGATGGCAGTGAACTACACTGATGTTGCACTTTCCAACAGAAGAAGGGATGAAACACATGTTCCTCTGCTTGAAAACATAACCTCAGTGCAATTCACTACCCTGGGGTTTTCAATGAGAAACGATAAATTATTCATTTCTGTAGAACACATTTCTGTGATTTTCCCAATATGTATTGAAGTTGTTGGTTGTTGATTCATGCAAATCTTCCGGGTGGCTTTGCGTACCTAACATGGAGGTGTGGCTCATTTCGATGCGTACATTTATTATACAAATCGCAATTATTAGTAATCACCAGAATGGAAAAGTACGCACTACTTATTTTGAAAAATAAATTAAAAATATTCGGAACTTCTCACACCAGTTATGTGTTGTTTTTGTGCATCGGGACTGAATATTGATTGCTTGTGGGCCATATTATAATTAAATGTACATTGTCATATTCTGGCCACCGAGCCAACAGAATTGTAATTAGTCTATGATACCATGGTGGACATTTTATGCGAGGTCATGCAAAAACCGTAAAAGTATTAGTTACTATACTGTTTATTTCTAGGGCCTTCCTAAACAGTTCAAAATGTCGACATGACGAGGGTCTTATGTCAAGAGATTAAAATGATTAGCGCTTTCCGTCGAATCATCTGGTCTGGTTCCAGTGTTTCATTACCCAAACTAATATACCTATCGTATTATTTAAAAGCGAGACTATGTTAGCTCTTGTTATGCCACTATATTGCCGCATACTCAAGTAAAGTGTGTCCTAGTCGCATGGAGTAAATAGAAGATTCTTGTTAAAATATTTAAAGCTCGTAACGCAATAGGTTCAGTTTAGCTGGAGTGATGCGACTTGGCCGCATAGCGCTGAGGATCCGCCGGCCGAGCTAATTTTAAACCCATCGTAGAAAACGCAAGCAAATCTGGATCAGAGATGGTGAGTAAGCGGTTATCTCGTCCGGCGTATTCAGCTATATACCATAGCCACATTAGCTTAGTCAAAAAACCTTACTTTCGGTAGCACAATAACAGTATGAGCAAGTAGGTACAACTTATTTTTCAAGTTTAATAATGAATTATGGAAAGTTTTTTTTGTTTTTATGAATCTACAACACTAAACGGCATATTTCTAAAAGAAAAATGTTTTACAGGGGAAGAGGTACCTAAAGTGAACATTTGTCGCACCGAATATTGTTTGCTTAGCCACATCTGTGTTTATGCTTGCTGCTTGATGAGGTATGCGTTAATGTAGGCTCATGACAGCATGTTCGATCTTCTTTTCGAACATGTATAACGCGATAGGGTTTCAAATATATGTATATGTGATTAAGGGCATTCTGCGAACTGAATATAGGTTTGTTCCAGTACCAGGAGAAACGTGTACTGGAACAAGCCTTATGTTTCTGCTCCTCAAAGCAATATTGCTAATGAAAAATCTATTATAATCCAGCTTGTGGTGCAATTGTGTCTTTCATATATCCAAACTAAAATTGGGGAAAATCAATTACATTCTCATTACACTTGGCACATATATACAAGTGCTAGACAACCACAAACCTGATGAGCAACGTGTTGACACTGTTCAATGTTGTCTTCATGCTAACTTGATAAGTAATGTTTTGATATGCATGGTAGTGGTGTGAGGGGTGCTTAACTGCCCATAATCACAAGTCAGTCCCATGTTCTATGGCATACCCTATCTACATGGGACTGACTTGCGATTATAGGCAGTTAACCCCTAACCGCACGCCAATAGTCCAATCTACGATTTTAACTTCCCGGCCGTTTTGACGTTTGCTGCGGATGGGATGATAACTGTTATTTTTGCATTTTGGGTATATATTGCACTACGACCAATGTTTTGTTCGAATGTTTATATTCGGTTAATACGATTTGTAGTACATACCCTCTAAGAACGATTGGTTTCAAAATCGTACAATGAAGGACGTTCGTTGGACCAATTTGGACAACGTCCAAATAACTGTTCAACAAACGTCCATCGTTGGACCCGTGTTGAACGATTTTAAAACAATTTTTTGGACGTCTCAGTGGGTAGTTATTTTTCGTAATTAAATAAAATTTTGTAATTTTATTAAATTTGACAATCTGTTAGTTTGCACTGAATATTAGGTCAACGGAAAGTAGTTTTGGTTAGAGTTTTTTTAGAGCATTTTGTGAAATTAATATTATTGTTCTTGGTACCTCTGTCCTCCGATGTGTAAAATCTAACAATAGCTAACAGGAAGTTTATTTATCGATTGATACATCAAGGAACATCGATAAAATAAAAGTTATTGGAAACATTGATCCGTACTAAGTTATATTTCGACTATGCGAGCTATCGGGAGCACGTCGTTTGGCATAAGTTCGTTTGGCATAATTTAAAAAATACATCGAATTTTTTGTTACTAGTTGACGCCTAATGTATCAACGCCACATCGCTTTAAATAAATTTAAATTAAATATATATATATATATATATATATATATATATATATATATATATATATATATATATATATATATATATATATATATATATATATATATATATATATATATATATATATATATATATATATATATATAGATATATATATATATATATATATATATATATATATATATATATATATATATATATATATATATATATATATATATATATATATATATATATATATATATATATATATATATATATATATATATATATATATATATATATATATATATATATATATATATATATATATATATATATATATATATATATATATATATATATATATTTCTAATATCGCGTACACTCGATAACTAGCAACTAACCCGTCGATCCGGTTTTTGGGTGTTCACGTCGGGTACTCGTTTCGTCTGAGTTTGAATCGCGCTATCGAGAATCGAGTTGGACAAAAACTTATATTCTTCCTCCGGGGGAAGTACCTGTATTGAATCGATAGTTTTGGATATCTCAGCAGCGTAGATCTTCCAATCAATGTTTCGTGTGAGGTAATAGGGAAGATTGATTGGTGCCGATGGTCTTGAACCAGTGGTGATTGCAATTACAATTGGTAAGTGGTCACTACCATTGGGATCAGATATTACCTTCCACTTGCAATTTAACCGTAGTGATGTCGAGCATAAAGATATGTCCAGTGCACTTGCTTGCGCAGGTGGTCTAGGAATCCGTGTCATTTCCCCTGTGTTCAGAATTGTCATATTGAAGTTGTCACAAAGGTCTTGAATTGTCGAAGATCGATTATCGTCGTATAGACAGCCCCACCCCGTACCGTGAGAGTTAAAGTCTCCAAGAAGCAGGCGGGGCGAGGGAAGGTGTTCAATCACGTTGGAGAATCTTCGATAACCCATCATGGCCCTAGGAGGAATGTAAATAGAAGCAATGCAAAAATCTTTGCCTTTGATTGTTGTTTGACAAGCGACAACTTCAATGCCTGGTGTCGAAGGGAGGTTGATTCGATTGAAGGAGTAGCACTTTTTGATCCCTAAATGTACCCCCCATATGAGTCTTCTCGATCCAAGCGGATAATGTTAAAATCGTGGAAGTTGAGGATTATATTAGAAGTTAGCCATGTTTCACATAGGGAAAATGCATCACAATGATTGTTATTTAGCAAGTGTTTTAATGAATCAATTTTGGAGATAATACTTCTGCAGTTCCACTGTAAAACAGTAATCAGATACCTGATTCCGTCTAATAAGTTAGCCATCGAAGGATACGATCGCTGTAAGGAGGGGCCATTGTTCAGTCAACTGTTTTAAAAATGTTCTTACTGTTGGTAGAATAGCAACCAGCAAGCTTTTCATAGGATCGGTAATGTTGAAAGCTGTGAATATCCAGTCCACAATGTCAGAAAATTTAAGAAATCCCGTTTTAGGTTGAGTTTCTGACTGTAAAATTGGAGCACTTGGGATTTTTGGCGCCCCTGGGAGTGCTGGAAACTCCTGGTTGTATCTCAATTTCTCAAAACCAGGAGGTATTATCTTCGGATTTGTACCAGCACTTCCAGTTGATGAATTATTTTTATTTTGTGCCCTTGTTTGGGACAACCTAGGACCCTTACGAGGAAGTTCAGGTGAGTTTTGATTAGGTCTTTTCCTAGAGTTTCCAAGCGGAGCCAAGAATGCCCCTCGCAAGGGTCGTTAGAGGCGTTATCGTCAGTTGGCAAGAGAGCGAATGGGTTTTCGGAGATAAGTGGAACAGCTCTTTTAAGCATTTCTGCGTAAGAGCGTCTGGAGCGATCTTTGGCGGATCGCTTCAGTTTATCCGCGCGAAGTTTGTACGTTGGGCATGTCAAAAGTGCATGCGGATTCTCCCCACAGTAAACACACTTCTCAGCGGGCCTACTGCAAGTATCATCCGCATGGCGTTCCCCACATTTACCGCACCGTTGCTTGTTGCTACAGTAGGTGGCCGTGTGACCTAGCTGCTTGCAATTGGAACAATTCATGACCCGCGGTACAAACAGGCGTACAGGTAGACTTCAACGTAGCTCGGAAGTGCAGATCCGGCGAAGGTTACGCGAAACGAGTCTGATGGATAGTAATTACCATCTTCGATGGACTTTGAGTGCAATTGCTTGCACTCCAAAATCTTAACTGATTGAAGGTTAGGGTCCTTAAAGCGGCCAGCCCCATCATTCATCAGATCATCGACAGTTAGACCCGCATCGCTTACCACACCGTCGATCTCCACATCACGAGAAGGGATGTAGACGCGATACTCCAGCGTAAAGAGGTTATTGCTAACGATATCATTGGCCTGTTTCAAGTCAGTAACGACTACGCGAAGTTTATCCTTTTTAATCTCGGTTACGGCCGAGTAACGTTTTGTCAGCTCCCGTGCAACAGTTATGCTGTTTAACGGTTTATTTTTGGGCCGAAAGTATACCACCCAAGGACCAGCGGATCCATCCTGGTAAACCTTGACTCGGGGGGGGGGGGGGGGGCTGTGAGACATTGGGGGGAAGTGGATCGACCATAACATTATCTGTCTCCGAATCAGATATACGTTCGTCTTCCCCATAAGATTCGTATTCGGAGGGTGATCCTTCTGTTTGTTCCATTTTGTTGCGGGAGCAACACGCTCGACCGCACTGTTTAACTTAAATCAAAATAAAAAATCAAAAGCAATAAAAAGAAAAAAAAATCGATAAGAAAAGTAAAAAACGAAACACTTCACCAGTTGGTTCCTGACGAGCTGGTAGGTGAATTGATCCTTCGTTTGTTTTATCCGTCACCCGCGTGACCTTCACACAGTAGAGCTGATATAGCTCGTCTAAACAAAGCCGTCTTTCAGGCAAGAAAACTGTTTAGTAACGCACTTCACTGCACTACCTTCACCGATATCGCAGGTAATAATTATCACTCGCGGGACTGTTTATTAGTAATGCTTTACTGCAGCCTCTGCCACAGCAAGCACCTTCGTACTACCGAAAAAACTAAACCACACCGGAGAGAACAAAAAGCACTTGTTTCCCGGTACAAAGTTGGGTTACGAATGGCAAACCATTGCTTAATTTGTATTGAAAATAATAAGCTATGGAATGATAGTTTGCACCACTAGGGGTCGATTTATTCACCCTCGCTTAGCAGTTAAGACAGGTTTAAACGACTGGTGAAACTGGTTTAAAAGTTAAGCGATGGTGAAGAAATCGGTCCTAGGTGGATTAAAACCTTTTTTTGTTGAGTATAGTTCAACTGTAGGCAAAGACCTAGGCTTCTAAGACCGAGAGTCGGGGCTCTCGGGAGTGTACAATTCACGATCGCGTGGAAACGGGCGTTTGTATGATTGTGCTTGAAGCTGCATTTATAAATACGTAAAGGCTAACGCGCTTTTGACTAGTATTACACAATCGATCCTGGCCATTCCCGGAATCTTTTCAAGTACACCGATTTTGAAACGTTATGATGCAGTCCGTGAATATCAAGCATCGAATCCTGTGAGGTATTCCTATGACTCACAGAACGCACTGACACGGCGCCATATTTAAATACTGTGTAATGCTATCATTAATATAAATTTGATGTCTATGTCTTTGATTCAACAGGTGTTATGGAAATTATTTGCTTTGTGTGTAAAGCTGTATTCGATTATGTCGATGCTTACAGAGCCCATGTTCACGTACATCGATTCAGCAGATCGTTTCAATGCAATATAAATGGATGTAACATCACTTTCAAGACCTACACCGTTTTTGTAGCACATATAAGGCGTTGTCACTCAATCGAACGTGTATCAGACGATTCAATATTAAAGTGTACTGCTGACGGTTGCCTGTATTTCCACAATAGTTTCCAAACAATGGCCAAACATCTCAGGGATCACCTTTCGCAAGGCATATCGGTTTATTGTCCATTGAATTGTAGAGCAAAGCCATTTATGACTAGAAACAGTTTATCCATTCACAATATGTACTATCATAATCATAGAGATAAGCAGCCAGTTACTTTCAATTCGAAAACCGAAAAAATAGATGGGACAGTGGGATCGTCATCCCTGCAATCCAATAATACGGAGGAAACTGATATCAGTGCTGTTACACAGAACGATGAAAGCTATATTCTAAATGCTGAGAAATCAATTGGTTTGATGTTTTTGAACCTGCTATCAAAGCACCATGTAGCTATTGAAGCAGTACAACAAGTGGTAGAACATTTGAATGAGTTATCTATGATACAACAGAAACACAACGCAGAAACTATTGGAAAGCTTGCTGACAAGTTTCATCTATCTGAATTTGAGAAAAATGAAATTGTGACACGTTTTAGCACTAAAGATTTAAACATTGTTTTGTTTAGTGAAAGAATTGGGATATTTCGCTCGGATTACATGCGCAAAAAATATTTTAAACAAAATTTCAAATACGTAGATCCCGTCAAAGTTCATCTCGGATTGAACAAAATGAGAAAAGAATGTTTTCTTTATTATGTTCCCATTCTCGAAACCTTGAAATCTATTTTCGAAGTCGAATCAAATTACGATGCAATTTTCTCTGAAAAAGGAAGAGTAACAGGATTTATGTCCGATTTCACCGATGGTTTATGTTACAAGAACAGTCGATTCTATAATCAAGCAAATGTTATTTCAATATTCTTGTATCAAGATTCCTTCGGGACCGTCAACCCATTAGGTGATGCTAAAAACCGTCACAAAATAGTTGGAGTTTATTACACAATAGCAAATACTCATCCTTCACAACGTGCTAGCACCGAAAACACATTCCTTGCGCTACTCTGTCTTGAAAAGGACCTACTAGAATTCACAACAGAGAACATTTTCAAGGTATTGATCCAGGATCTAATGGAACTAGAGACTCTCGGAATAACAGTTACCGTTCGGGGATCGTCACGTATTGTTCGGGGGACACTGTTTGCAATTCTAGGAGATAATCTTGGCACACACCAAATGGCAGGATTGTCGGCGAATTTCTCCACACAGGAATATTTTTCGAGATACTGTTATACCACTTTGAAAGAATTTCGAAGTGCTCCTTTGCAAAGATGTGAACTTCGAAATCAATTGCGGTATGAGAAGGATATCTATGAAATGGAAATGACTGGAAAAGCTGTAAAAGGTATTAAAAAACGGACTATTTTCAACGAACTGCAAGAATTCCAACTGTTTGATTATGGATTACCACCGTGTGTAGCACATGATTTGTTTCTTGGTTGTTTCAACTATGATATTATGCTAGTATTTCGTGCGTTTATAAGGAAACGATTCATTGGCGAAAAGTTTCTCGCGAGTAGAATAAATTATTTATTCAAACAATTACAGCTGCATTCTCAAATAACCCTGAACATTAAAAAGGACTGTATTACAAGTAAAGCCGTAGATGTGTGGCGTTTAATACAACTGTTACCAATGCTGTTGATGAAAACTGGCGGAGTATACGATACCAGAGAGTTTAAGATGTTGATGCTCCTTAAACAAATAACTGATCTCATAACTGCTCCAATAATTTCAGAAAGACAAATTGGAATTTTGCGATTGGCTATTAATCATTACATTGGAATTAGAGCAGAGCTTTTCTCCTCACCTCTTCGGCCTAAACATCACTATCTATGGCATTATCCCCATTTGATCCTGCAGTTGGGACCACTAATGCCTTTCTGTACACTGACAGGAGAAAGAAGGCATTCCTATTTCAAAACAACCTTGCGTCACGCCAGTAATTACAAAAACATTCTCAAATTATGCAGTGAACGCCATCAGTACTGGCAAGCATTACTAGGCAATAATGATAACCGATTCCATAACAAAATAGTATTCGATCAGGTTGTTAAAACTTATGACGACCTCAACGAAGATGAAAAGCAACTCATGAAAATTTTTGCTATGTGTGATGCATCGTATACATACGCAGAATCCATGATTTATTACGGATATTCGTTTAAGAGAGATGTATGTATATTTCTGGAGTACGACAATTCAGAAACATATTATTTTGTGCTGCGCATAAAAGGAATTATATATAATACCGATTCAAAAAGCATAACTGTTTACGGAAAAAGAATCACAGTTGAATCAATTACCGACGTATGTTTAAATATAGTCGACCAAGTGGACATAGAGGATCAAGACGTCAATGCAACATATGAGTGCGTAGAGCTCTCCAGTTTAGCCGATATCACGCCACTTAAAATTTACACTTGTGATAGACGAACCTTCATTTTCCATCAGCATGCTATACCGCTTAAATAGGGTAAGTCTTTCAAAGAAAGTATATATTCACTTTTTGTAGTCTGCATGGGTGTATGTTAGAAAGGACCTTTACCTTTCATATTTTACTAACATGATTAATCCACTGAAAACTATAACCACAGACAAACAGATATAACACCATGAGGAAATTACTCCAAGAACTATCGTTCGGAGCAGAACAACCTTTTACACGGTTCCAAACGTTTCTTTGCAAGTCAGTTATCCTTAATGCGCAGGAACAAGTCTGTCTCCGGTATACTTGCGCTTATGCCAATAGTGCTAGAATAACAGACGTTTAGGCTTGATTCAAAATGTGTATAAACACTCGCAACTGAAATTACGAATAAATCAGACGTCTGGAACGGTGGACAAACATTTGTAGGTGGCGCAATGATCAATGCAATGCAGTTGGAGTGCGGTTATCAAACGCATGTTTTCAGTTTACCTTTGACAATTTATATTAACCCTAACTGACTAATTTTCAACATGAACTCTGGCTAGGCCAAATTTCGCGTTAATAGGTTAGCAAATGTGTAGAATTGTTTGATATAACGAAGTGAGGTATTATTCTACACGAGCTTTAATGAAACTCATTACAATTCTTTTCCCTAGAGTTTTTACTGGTCTGCTTCTTCTGGTTTTCCTGTCCTCCATACTTTTGCCACTACTATCACTGAGAACTGACATAAAAGTAAAGTGTTCAACTTGCGTAATAAATTAAACTGTCGCTTTGAAATGACAACAGCAAGTAGCAACTTGCCACTGGTCGGCGCTTCGATCGGCCAGACGTCGCTATACAGGACTTGTATGCAAACTTGGATACAATGGTGACTCACGCATGCAAACCAGTATGCGATGGTGATTTTCAACGCATTTTCATTTAAATGTTAACACAGGGAAAGTTTGTTCTAGCTTATATGTCTATTCTCTGTGCTACTATCTATTACCTGATCTTTTGAATTGGAAGAATACCTAATATGATTTTATAATATGACACTAAACCAAAATGTTCTTTTTATTTTGCATCCCATCAGGGCTACTTTCGCATCTTAAACAATACATCTTATCAACTCAACAAAACAATCCTATCGAATAATGAATACATCGAAGTTAATTAGGATTTGCAATTCATCACGAAAGAAGACATTCGTCAAAATCATTCCAACAGTGGCTAATTTGTTTCAGAAAGGTAGTATGGGGAAATATTCAAATTCAATCAATTAAAGCAATTCTATTACTTAACAGCACAACATTTTTTTAATGAGGAGTATGCGAGAATAGTTTTGGAAGAGGACGGATCCAGCATTATGGAGAATGACGTTGTGGATGCATGTGCGGATGGAGGATTAGTACTGATGTTACTAAAGAAAGATGAGAGTTGGACTCCATTTGAATCATCGATCGACGCTGCTTCGAAAGCATCGACGTTTGTGTATGATGACATTCAATATCTGGTAAGCACAATCATTATTTCATAACGAATGAATAGGAAATCGCATTCAGTTTCAAATTGACAACACGCATACCTAGTAAAGTTCAGCCGGAAATGAACTGGAATTCTGGCTGGTCGGTTGTGTCACTAGAGCCCGTGTGCGAACTGGAACCAGCCAGGTTCATTTCCTGCTGAGCTTAACTGGGTAGTGGTGCCATATACATACTTAATTAGCACTCTGTGATTACGAGCAATATTAAAGAATTCGTTACAACGCTTTACCTTTTTTTTATTAAATTCACTGAGTTTGTTTTGAAAGTGTTTGTGATGTTTTGGGGTAATAAAGACCTAGAGAAAGTGCACGCGGACAATGTTCCATAGCCAAAATTTCGAAGTTTGCGATTTTTCTTAATAGGGAAACTGTGCGCCTCAGATAATAGAACACTCAGTAGGAGAGACCGAGGCTAGTTGGTGGTGTTTCTAGTTGTGATTTTTTACTGCTTTGATTTAGGTAGCCAAATAGAACACGTTGCCCAAAGGGTAGACTGTTGACAACATCTCTGAATTTTATAAACTTGTTGCGTTGTCTTTATTTTTGTAGACAATAATATGTGAAGCGAAGAAAAGCAAATTTTCAAAATTTGCAGGCGATTGGGCGAAGTAAATGTCCCTTGCATTGCCGAGATACACAAGAAAAAACTCTTTTGCTTTGATGACTATTTTTGCACTGTGAATAGTGCCGTTAACTTGCCCCGCATGCGTCACCTCCAACTTACCTCAACCGTATATTATATAAAAAATATTTGAAAAACAGCTTTCGTTTGTGATTAGGTGTGATATCCATACCGACATAGAAGGCTCTTTCTGCGCACTACCGAAAAATATAATTATTTGTGAAATAGAAAAATCACCTTAAATAACACAAAATCACAGACCTGTCAGACATGGCACTGAGAAGAGTTCGCTAAATAAAACACGATCATCATTTCGAATTTAAATTTACTTTGCACACTATCACCGCCTCGTGCGGATTCCTTGAACTATATCATGTTTGATAAATTTGTCCATTTGATATGACGGTACAATGGTGTGCGCAAGTAGTTGTGATTCATGGGCAAATGAGCCTAACAACAAACATCAATTAAACAGAGGAGCACTCCGGAGCAGAGAGATAATCGTTCCTGGTTTTTTGCTCCTGTTTGCTCCGAACAGGAATGGTGTACTAGAACAAACCTATATTATTACGCGCTTCCCACTAACCTGGACTCCGCACTTTCAAAGTGCGAGGGATCAAACTGCTACTGAAAACTGCGAGCTATCAAAACACATGTATTTCAAATGATAGAGATGGTACTTTCATAGACAGATCATTCGAACTAACCAGTCTCTGAGAAGAATTTTATAGAAGAATAGTAAGTGCGCAGTGCTGTTAGAATCTAGTTTTTAGAGCCACAAGCAATACCATCTTCTCGTATTTCAAATAAGCGCATCTTGGGCACAGACTAGAAGACATAACACTCCAAAACTATTCTCCGACCGCTTTAACGGTCATTTAAAATATAAATTTAGTTTTTCTGTACGTCGCTTTCGGTAGATTTTCTAAAAATCTGCTCTGGCTCAGTTTATAGAAATAATGAATACTTCAAAATATAATACAATATTGATGCACATTTTTCCGACTGTTTAGTGCAAATATAGTATACCTATCATTATTCAAAAATTTTGAAAAGGGGTCCAATATTGAAAGGTATGTCGTAATCACGACAAAAGAATTGAGTTGTCAAAAAGTTCCTTATTTTGGTAAAACTAATGAAACTACAATGTTTTTTTTTTTAAAATTTCAGTATGATATCGAATCCAGCTCGCCGACCACATCTACATTAAATTCAATTCTCCAATCACCCAACCGAGTATCTAAATCGGTACATAATTCGCAGTCTGATGCAGCAGATGAATGTATCCCACCTAAAAAAATGATTCAATCACTGCTACCCGATGACGTTCCAGGAATGAATTTGGCCAATCAGTGTGAAGATCAAGAACCTTCATGTACGATGAAACGATCATTCGAGCAAAAAGATGTTACAATAGAGTATGAGTTAGAATTAGACTATTCGAACGAACCTGTAGGATCGCACACTACATCTTGCAGCGGTTCCAATCTTGTTGCTTTGAAACGCAAAACAAAAATAGATGCTTCTACGGCAGTACTGCTATCCAAGTTCGAAATCGATTGGTCAAGTATACCACGTGATATTGTGACTCAATTAGATCGGACTGTGGATCATGATAAAGAAAGTTTTTTGAATGAAACTGACTACAATCGATTGGTTGACCACATCGTTGGTCAGTTGCGAAATATTACGCCGTCAATCCCTATTTCCACTTTTCGCCGGGTAGCTGAAACTGTTTCTTCGATGTACTCATTCTTCATTGATATGGACGACGATGGCATGATAATTGGGAACGGATCTAGTAGCTTAACAGAAAAACTGAAGAATAGAAATTCATATTTGAACCGAGCGCATAAATCTGGTCAATATGACAAAAAGCAGAAATTTGGCGACGATCCAATGAGGCAGTGCAGAGTTGGTATAAAAGCGGAGTATTCCCTTTCTGGCGAACCTCTCCTACTTGATAATCTCTTAATGAAGCAATTGTATGAAAACCAAGACTGGGATAAAAAACTGCTCGAAACCACAAAATGTTACCTACGATACAAAATTGATCACTGCCCATTGAGTCAATTGATGGAAAACTTTCCAATTGTAATGAAACACAGTTTTATTGAATATCATTTTTCTGAAGCTACGGGAGTGCGACCAGATCAATTTATTGAAAATTTTATTAAAAAGCGTGAAAAAATAATCAAGGTATCTCAAACATACCGCGACAAAAACGTGCACATTGCAGATACAGCTGAGGATATGGATGTAATGGTGGGAATATCCAGGATGTTGAAAGAAGATATCAGCGAAATAGTTTGTCAGTTGGAGGTACATAAATTAATATTCTGATTATTCTTTAATTATTTCAAACTAATGCAACTCTACTGATCAAAACCCATAAGTCACAGTAATAAAAGCTAGTTAAAGGTTGCAGATATTTCCTGTGTCGTGCTAAAGTATTTTTTAACTAACTTTAAATCGCATTTTTCTCCCATGTCATGGCAATATATGTACATGGTACAATTATGCAAATAACGCCTGTTTGCGTAGCTAGCAAAATATCTACGTTAAAAATAGATTAGTTTAGAAATAATTTTTACGCAAGGCTTCTTCGCCTCTTTCTTCAAGGTAAAAAATTCGGCTGCGTACATGCGAAGATTACATATTAAGAAGACTGATGCCCCTTTCCTTCCCAGTACAGCACCTCTATTGTACGAAGGTAGGAAGCTCGACGTAAAAGTATGTATGTGTTGGTGAATCACTATGAAAAGTACTACCTTTACACGCAAGAGGTGTTGCTGATGTCTCCAGATTCTGGACAGAGTTACCAGTCTTCTTTATATGTAGTTTTTGGTACAAGGCAACCAATTTTCCATCTGCGCTGCGTTCGTTCCAAATACGTGTTTTTGTTTTGTTCTATGAGGGCGCATACCGTCACAACTTGTTTACGATATATTGAATCATTCTATGCTAGTTGTAACGTTGAGTTTACATCCAGAACAGAAAACAAACGCTTGTTGAAAGCAGGCTGTTTCAATATTCAACTGCAACGAGAATATATTATCGTGAAAACAAGTAAAACCAATAAAGCTCACAACGAAACTTTCTCTCATTGCAGGAAGAAACTTCAAGCGATCTGATAAACAAACTTCATCCAATGATTGTTATAGTAGGTTAGTGGATTTATGATATACGTACAAAACTGAGATTATAGTTTTAGTTTTATTGAAAGACCCACAATGACTTTTAACTTCTTTACTATTTTTTTGTTTTTGGTTAGTTTTTGATATCTCTTACTCGAACTGATTAACAACTCGATTACTTGCACAACTTCTTTAGCTGGATCGATATAGTGGTTCATTCAGCGATCTATTACTGTATAAGTTTACTACAACCGACATGAGACTCTATTTTAAGATTTGGCACGAGATTATTAGAGAGTTGATGCACAATTCAGCGACTCGTGCTATGACAAATGCATCTTGCCCAGATTTTTACTACAAGACATTTCTTGAGCGTTTTTTCAAAACGTCATATCTGCAATGAGTTACTCTCTTTGTTTACTTTCTCTTTCAATTTTTACGGCGTCACTATAACACTTTTCACTTATTTTACAGTACAGATCGAAAGACGGTGGTTTTAACTAGCATATTATGCAAAGAGTTGAGGGGTAAATGTTAAAGTGACCGAATTATTAACAGAAGAGAAAGTAAACAAAGAGAGTAACTCATTGTAGATATGACGTTTTGAATAAAAGGTCTAGATTTATATTCTATTACAATTGACGCATGAAATCGGAAAGTGTAACTCACTATAAAGAGGGAACAACTGAATGGCCTACGTCCAAAAGGGAGCAACCCACAATTTTCATTAAATTTTTCTAGCTTCGGTGTTGTTTTTTAAGAGCTGTAGCTGCTCGCTTGCGGCCTCGATTCGACGGTTTGCGCAGTGGAGCTTTGGGAAATGGCTGAAAGTCTTCAATTGAAATTAATCACTTGACACTACATTAATAGTAGTGACCTATAATGTCCCCAAATGGCTGACAGATCGTGCCCCCAAGCGTACGTTAAACCAGCATTAATTTTTACATAAGAAAAAACTGCCCTGACTTCTTAAAGTCTCGGAAAATCGAACGAGAAATCTCGAGTTTCCATAAGATACAAAGTGGGTTACACCCTTTTCGATCCCAGCTGGTACTGGGGTTACCTCTATGGTCAACTTTTATTGCTAAATGCAAAAAAGCTAAAAATAATTTTCAAATTTCTCAAATGACAGTACAGGTAGATTACTTAAAACTATTAAAAATGCAAAAAAGTCACTTTCCAAATAAATGTGGCTTATCCCTTTTGGATGCCGGGCATTCAACTGTTTCAACGTAATTTATTTAAAATTGTATGCTTATAATTTATACAAAAATCCTTTCATCGGTCTTGTCGGTTTGTCAGTGCTATAAGACCACATTACAATTCTAAATTTAATACCATATTTGTTTTTATTCCAGGTTCGACGAGACAATCATACTACATTCATGCACAGAACAGTAGGGTTAGCGAAAACTTCGAAAGTTTTATTTTAGCCATACAGCATCTAGTTATGGTCTATTTTGTATATTATTTTTCATATCCATCTAACTTATCTAAAACCTTGGAATTTTTGCAACTATATTTTTATAAACTTAACCCGTTCAAAGGATCTCGATCAAAGGCCACATTAGTCGGGCAGCAACAACGACTAGTACGTGCGCTGATGCTGAAAATAGCTAAATTTAAAAGCACCGTATAGACATGTTTGTTATAAACAGACAATCGAAATGATGCATACAGCTGACAAACTCTGTCGAAAAAATCCGTACACCATGCGGACTGTGTGCATGACCGTGGTGAACGATCGCGATTCGTTGCAGCAGGGTGTACGGATTTTTTCGTCAGAGTTGATCAGCTAGCATACCTATA
>NC_080671.1:239938937-240103038 GCF_030247195.1 Topomyia yanbarensis | reverse complement strand
CTAGGAGTCGTATCAAACCATCGTTGGGGTACGGTAGGCGGAAGAGGGCACTTCTGGGAATAATAAGAGAAAAAATAGGGGCATTTAAATTTGGATATTGATGGTTTTGAGGAACGTGTATATAAGGGACATGTAGAGAATATCGCGGCTTGCTAGTACATCTCGAACCGGGACATTGGGTGATCTTCCTCGGGCCCGAAGGGAATCGAATAGTTGAGATCTGGCAGAACAGTACTCGGCGCATGCCTAGACAACATGTTCGATTTCGTGATAACCGTTGCCACAAGCGCAGATACCGCTATCCACGAGCCCAATACGCCGGAGATGTGCGTCCAGCGTGTAGTGATTGGACATGAGCCGAGACATCACGCGAATGAAATCCCGACCCACATCCATCCCTCTGAACCAAGGTTTCGTCGATACCTTAGGGATTATCGAATGTAGCCACCTTCCCAGTTCACCATTGCTCCATGAAGTTTGCCAACTTTCGAGGGTTCTCTGATGAGTGATACTGAAAAATTCGCTGAAGCTAATTGGTCTTTCATATATGTCACCTTGTAAAGCGCCCGCCTTAGCTAAAGAGTCCGCTTCTTCATTACCTGGAATGGAGCAATGCGAGGGAACCCAAACTAAGGTAATCTTGTACGATCTTACAGACAAAGCACGCAGGCGCTCCCAGATTTTCCCCAGAAAATATGGAATGTGCTTTCTAGGTTTCATTGAACGGAGAGCCTCGATTGAGCTGAGGCTATCCGAGACAATAAAGTAATGATCGGTGGGCAAAGTATCAATGATCCCAAGGGTATACTGAATAGCAGCAAGTTCTGCGACGTAAACTGAAGCAGGATCATTGAGTTTGAATGAGGCGGTGAGGTTTTGATTGAATATACCGAAGCCAGTGGAGCCGTCGAGACTTGACCCGTCGGTGTAAAACATCTTGTTGCAGTCGACTTCTCGAAATTTACTATGAAAGATGCTTGGGATCACTTGCGGACGTATGTGATCCGGGATTCCACGAATCTCGTCTTTCATGGATGTGTCGAAGAATACAGTTGAATCAGAAGCATGAAAGAGATTGACACGGTTGGGATAGTATGAAGAAGGATTGATATTTTGTGCCATGTAATCGAAGTACAAGGACATAAATCGGGTTTGAGAATTGAGCTCGACAAGCCTTTCGAAATTTGCAATTACTAACGGGTTCAAGATATCGCATCGGATGAGCAATCGATATGAGAGTTCCCAAAATCGATTTTTCAGCGGAAGGACGCCCGCCAGCACTTCGAGACTCATCGTATGGGTCGAGTGCATGCAACCCAAAGCAATACGCAAACAACAATATTGGATTCGCTCTAGTTTGATGAAATGTATGTTCGCAGCGGAGCGGAAATAGAAACTCCCGTACTCCATCACCGACAATATTGTTGTTTGGTACAGCCTGATCAGGTCTCCTGGGTGGGCACCCCACCATGTTCCGGTTATTGTACGGAGAAAGTTGATCCTTTGCTGGCACTTCTGTTTCAGATACCTAATGTGACATCCCCAGGTTCCTTTAGAGTCGAACCAGACCCCGAGATATTTGAAAGTTGAAACCTGAGCAATAGTTTGACCCATTAATTGAAGCTGTAGTTGCGCTGGTTCACGCTTCCTTGAAAATACGACTAGCTCAGTTTTCTCCGTGGAGAACTCGATACCTAGCTGGAGGGCCCAAGCAGACAAATTGTCCAAGGTATCTTGCAATGGTCCTTGCAGATCGACGGCTTTGGGACCTGTAATAGAGACCACACCGTCATCTGCAAGCTGCCTTAGCGTGCAGGAATTGACAAGACATTCGTCAATGTCATTCACGTAAAAGTTATAGAGAAGGGGGCTTAGACATGAGCCCTGGGGAAGACCCATGTAGCTAATTCGTGATGTCGATAAATCACCATGCGAAAAATGCATATGTTTTTCAGACAGCAAGTTTAGCAAAAAGTTGTTTAGAGTCGGTGAAAGACCATGCTGGTGCAGCTTCTCAGAAAGAATTTTGATAGAAACTGAATCAAAAGCCCCCTTTATATCTAGGAAAACTGATGCCATCTGCTCTTTGCTAGCATAAGCCATTTGAATTTCTGTTGAGAGCAACGCAAGACAATCGTTCGTCCCTTTGCCTTTGCGGAAACCAAATTGTGTATCTGACAGTAAGCCATTTGCTTCAACCCAATTATCGAGGCGAAACAAGATCATTTTCTCGAACAACTTTCGGATACAGGACAGCATCGCAATCGGTCGATACGAGTTGTGGTCGGAGGCCGGTTTTCCTGGTTTTTGAATGGCGATGACCTTCACTTGCCTCCAGTCATGAGGGACAATATTACCCTCAAGAAACGTATTAAATAAATTCAACAAGCGTCTCTTGGCAGAGTCTGGCAGATTCTTTAACAAGTTAAATTTGATTCTGTCTGGCCCTGGGGCTTTATTGTTACATGATAAGAGAGCAAGTGAGAACTCCACCATCGAAAACGGTGTTTCGTTCGCGTTATTGTGAGGGGACGCGGCGCGGTAGATCTTCTGTGCCGGGGCGGAATCCGGACAAACCTTCTTGGCAAAATCGAATATCCAACGGTTTGAATATTCCACGCTCTCATTAGTACTGTTTCGGTTTCGTAAGCGTCGGGCCGTACTCCAAAGAGTGCTCATCGATGTTTCTCTCGTTAGTCCGTCGACGAACCGGCGCCAGTAGCTACGTTTTTTGGCTTTTATCAAACTCTTCATGCGCGTTTCCGCCATCGCGTACTGTCGGTAGCTAGCTGGCAGCCCGTCGTCCCGGAAGGTCTTATACGCAGCGGCCTTCTCCGCGTACACGTCTGAGCACTCTTTGTCCCACCATGGATTGGGAGGACGCCCGCGTGAATTCGCGTCTGGTACGCGTTTAGTCTGAGCTTGAATCGCGGTATCGAGAATCAAGCCAGCCAGGAACCCGTACTCTTCCTCCGGAGGAAGCTCTTGTGTCGATTCTACTTTTTCGGATATCGCGGACGCGTAGCTCTTCCAATCAATATTTCGTGTGAGGTCATACGAAACATTGATTGTATTCGGTGGCCCTGAACCGTTAGCAATATTAATTACGATTGGCAGATGGTCGCTGCCGTGGGGATCAGAGACTACCTTCCACATGCAATCTAACCGCAGCGATGTCGAGCAGAGGGACAGGTCTAAGGCGCTCGGATGTGCTGGAGGGGCAGGAATCCGTGTCATTTCACCCGTATTCAAAATAGTCATATTGAAGTTGTCGCAAAGCTCATGGAGTAGGGTAGATCGATTATCGTCATGAAGGCAACCCCATGCCGTGCCGTGGGAGTTGAAGTCACCTAAAACTAGCCTCGGTGCGGGGAGGAGTTCCGCAATATCGCAAAGCCGTCGGTGGCTAACTGAGGCTCTAAGGGGGATGTAGGTGGAAGCAATGCAAAGGTCTTTGCCTTTAATTCTGGTTTGGCAAGCGACAACTTCAATGCCTGGTGTCGAGGGGAGGTCGATCCGATTGAAAGAATAGCACTTTTTGATCCCCAAAAGTACTCCTCCGTAAGAGTCTTCTCGATCCAAGCGAATAATATTAAAATCGTGGAAGTGTAGGGTTATTTCTGAAGTGAGCCATGTCTCGCATAGGGCAAATGCATCGCATTTCAAATTATTTAGTAAGATTTTAAACGAATCGATTTTCGGGATAATGCTTCTGCAATTCCACTGTAGAACAGTGATTAAATCCTTGACCTCGTTCGATGAATTAGCCATCGAAGGATACAATCGCTGAAAGAAGGGGCCATTTCGCAGTGAACTGCATCAAAAATGTTTTTACTGCGGGGAGAAAGCTTATCAAGATACTTTTAAGGGGGTCAGAAATGTTTAACGCTGTAAGAATACGGTCCACAATGTCAGAGAAATTTATTAAGCCAGCACTGTTTTCTTTCTCTGGCTGAGATATGGGAACACTTGGGGTTTTTGATGTTCCTGGAAGTGCTGGGAACTCCTTTTCTGAGCTCAGGTTACTGAGACCAGGAGCGACTTGCTTCGGTTTTGCACCAGTACTTCCTTGAGTAGTTATTTTAGGGGGACCATGAAGAGACACCTTCTGGCCTTTACGACGAAGCTTGGAAGAGGAAATGTTCTTCCTTTTTCTACTACTTCTAGGCACAGCAGAAGATGTTCCCTCCTGGGGTTCATCACAGTCGCCTTCGTCAGTAGACAAGTTGGTATAGATGTTCGTAGAGACAGGTGGCGTAGCTATCTTAAGCATTTCTGCAAAAGATCGCTTAGAGCGTCCCTGAAGGGAACGCTTAAGATTCTCCTCGCGCTGTTTGTACGCGGGACATGAAGGGAGATCATGTGGGTTTCCCCCACAGTAGAGACACTTTTCGACATCTCTACCACAGGAATCATCCGCATGATTCCCACCGCATTTCCCACAGCGGACTTTATTGCTACAATGGGAGGCTGTGTGTCCCAATTGTTTGCAATTAGTACAGTTCATGACCCGCGGCACAAAGAGGCGAACAGGTAGACGAACCTTGTCAAAGAGGAGGTAATTGGGCAGGGCAGAGCCGGCGAAGGTCATCCGATAAGAGTCTGAGTTGACGTATATTTTCTTGCCGTCAGCTGCGACTGATGCTGAATGCAAACGTTTGCATTCCAGTATCTTCACTGGCTTAAGCATGGGGTCTTTGAAACAGCCAGTCCCATATTTTAGCAGGTCCTCGCAATTCAGACTCGAATCGGAAACGACCCCACTGACTTCAACCCTGCTAGCTGGAATATAAACCCGGTACTCCTTCGTAAAGGGCTCGTAGCCAGCAATATCGTTTGCCTGAGTAGAACTGTTAACCACCACCCGAAGCTTATCAGGGCGAATTTTCGATATTAATTTTCGATATTTCTGTCACGGCCGAATACCGATCCGTCAGAACTCGAGAAATCTGCAACAGATTCAAACACTTTTTTTCTTTGGTCCGGAAGAAGATCACAAATGGCCCGGTGGCCGAGCTCGGATATACCTTGAGCCGGGGAGCCGATTTTATTTCGACGTCCATCTCACCTTGAGATGAACCGCCGTCCGGGGAAGTCATTTTTGCACGGGCCTATTGCCCAGTGCACGTTATTAAGACAACCAAGAAGGGGAAACGAAAACTAATACTTAGCTTGTGTATGTAACGGTATCCAGACGGCTTACTAAAAGAACACTGCTTCACTTCACTGACCGGCTAACGGTACTCAGAAACAGAAACACAAAAGAAGGGAAAAATAATGAAACCTCAACTAGGCGTAGAGTGTGCCAATAACCTTGAACGCGGATTAACACTATTTGTCGCTATAGAGTGTACGGACCGATGACAAAAGACTTCTATCTCGACTGAGTGCTCGATAACGAATGATGTCTTTGTCTTGTCTTTGTCTTGTCTTTGTCTTGTCTTTGTCTTGTCTTTGTCTTGTCTTTGTCTTGTCTTTGTCTTGTCTTTGTCTTGTCTTTGTCTTGTCTTTGTCTTGTCTTTGTCTTGTCTTTGTCTTGTCTTTGTCTTGTCTTTGTCTTGTCTTTGTCTTGTCTTTGTCTTGTCTTTGTCTTGTCTTTGTCTTGTCTTTGTCTTGTCTTTGTCTTGTCTTTGTCTTGTCTTTGTCTTGTCTTTGTCTTGTCTTTGTCTTGTCTTTGTCTTGTCTTTGTCTTGTCTTTGTCTTGTCTTTGTCTTGTCTTTGTCTTGTCTTTGTCTTGTCTTTGTCTTGTCTTTGTCTTGTCTTTGTCTTGTCTTTGTCTTGTCTTGTCTTTGTCTTGTCTTTGTCTTGTCTTTGTCTTGTCTTTGTCTTGTCTTTGTCTTGTCTTTGTCTTGTCTTTGTCTTGTCTTTGTCTTGTCTTTGTCTTGTCTTTGTCTTGTCTTTGTCTTGTCTTTGTCTTGTCTTTGTCTTGTCTTTGTCTTGTCTTTGTCTTGTCTTTGTCTTGTCTTTGTCTTGTCTTTGTCTTGTCTTTGTCTTGTCTTTGTCTTGTCTTTGTCTTGTCTTTGTCTTGTCTTTGTCTTGTCTTTGTCTTGTCTTTGTCTTGTCTTTGTCTTGTCTTTGTCTTGTCTTTGTCTTGTCTTTGTCTTGTCTTTGTCTTGTCTTTGTCTTGTCTTTGTCTTGTCTTTGTCTTGTCTTTGTCTTGTCTTTGTCTTGTCTTTGTCTTGTCTTTGTCTTGTCTTTGTCTTGTCTTTGTCTTGTCTTTGTCTTGTCTTTGTCTTGTCTTTGTCTTGTCTTTGTCTTGTCTTTGTCTTTGTCTTGTCTTTGTCTTGTCTTTGTCTTGTCTTTGTCTTGTCTTTGTCTTGTCTTTGTCTTGTCTTTGTCTTGTCTTTGTCTTGTCTTTGTCTTGTCTTTGTCTTGTCTTTGTCTTGTCTTTGTCTTGTCTTTGTCTTGTCTTTGTCTTGTCTTTGTCTTGTCTTTGTCTTGTCTTTGTCTTGTCTTTGTCTTGTCTTTGTCTTGTCTTTGTCTTGTCTTTGTCTTGTCTTTGTCTTGTCTTTGTCTTGTCTTTGTCTTGTCTTTGTCTTGTCTTTGTCTTGTCTTTGTCTTGTCTTTGTCTTGTCTTTGTCTTGTCTTTGTCTTGTCTTTGTCTTGTCTTTGTCTTGTCTTTGTCTTGTCTTTGTCTTGTCTTTGTCTTGTCTTTGTCTTGTCTTTGTCTTGTCTTTGTCTTGTCTTTGTCTTGTCTTTGTCTTGTCTTTGTCTTGTCTTTGTCTTGTCTTTGTCTTGTCTTTGTCTTGTCTTTGTCTTGTCTTTGTCTTGTCTTTGTCTTGTCTTTGTCTTGTCTTTGTCTTGTCTTTGTCTTGTCTTTGTCTTGTCTTTGTCTTGTCTTTGTCTTGTCTTTGTCTTGTCTTTGTCTTGTCTTTGTCTTGTCTTTGTCTTGTCTTTGTCTTGTCTTTGTCTTGTCTTTGTCTTGTCTTTGTCTTGTCTTTGTCTTGTCTTTGTCTTGTCTTTGTCTTGTCTTTGTCTTGTCTTTGTCTTGTCTTTGTCTTGTCTTTGTCTTGTCTTTGTCTTGTCTTTGTCTTGTCTTTGTCTTGTCTTTGTCTTGTCTTTGTCTTGTCTTTGTCTTGTCTTTGTCTTGTCTTTGTCTTGTCTTTGTCTTGTCTTTGTCTTGTCTTTGTCTTGTCTTTGTCTTGTCTTTGTCTTGTCTTTGTCTTGTCTTTGTCTTGTCTTTGTCTTGTCTTTGTCTTGTCTTTGTCTTGTCTTTGTCTTGTCTTTGTCTTGTCTTTGTCTTGTCTTTGTCTTGTCTTTGTCTTGTCTTTGTCTTGTCTTTGTCTTGTCTTTGTCTTGTCTTTGTCTTGTCTTTGTCTTGTCTTTGTCTTGTCTTTGTCTTGTCTTTGTCTTGTCTTTGTCTTGTCTTTGTCTTGTCTTTGTCTTGTCTTTGTCTTGTCTTTGTCTTGTCTTTGTCTTGTCTTTGTCTTGTCTTTGTCTTGTCTTTGTCTTGTCTTTGTCTTGTCTTTGTCTTGTCTTTGTCTTGTCTTTGTCTTGTCTTTGTCTTGTCTTTGTCTTGTCTTTGTCTTGTCTTTGTCTTGTCTTTGTCTTGTCTTTGTCTTGTCTTTGTCTTGTCTTTGTCTTGTCTTTGTCTTGTCTTTGTCTTGTCTTTGTCTTGTCTTTGTCTTGTCTTTGTCTTGTCTTTGTCTTGTCTTTGTCTTGTCTTTGTCTTGTCTTTGTCTTGTCTTTGTCTTGTCTTTGTCTTGTCTTTGTCTTGTCTTTGTCTTGTCTTTGTCTTGTCTTTGTCTTGTCTTTGTCTTGTCTTTGTCTTGTCTTTGTCTTGTCTTTGTCTTGTCTTTGTCTTGTCTTTGTCTTGTCTTTGTCTTGTCTTTGTCTTGTCTTTGTCTTGTCTTTGTCTTGTCTTTGTCTTGTCTTTGTCTTGTCTTTGTCTTGTCTTTGTCTTGTCTTTGTCTTGTCTTTGTCTTGTCTTTGTCTTGTCTTTGTCTTGTCTTTGTCTTGTCTTTGTCTTGTCTTTGTCTTGTCTTTGTCTTGTCTTTGTCTTGTCTTTGTCTTGTCTTTGTCTTGTCTTTGTCTTGTCTTTGTCTTGTCTTTGTCTTGTCTTTGTCTTGTCTTTGTCTTGTCTTTGTCTTGTCTTTGTCTTGTCTTTGTCTTGTCTTTGTCTTGTCTTTGTCTTGTCTTTGTCTTTGTCTTGTCTTTGTCTTGTCTTTGTCTTGTCTTTGTCTTGTCTTTGTCTTGTCTTTGTCTTGTCTTTGTCTTGTCTTTGTCTTGTCTTTGTCTTGTCTTTGTCTTGTCTTTGTCTTGTCTTTGTCTTGTCTTTGTCTTGTCTTTGTCTTGTCTTTGTCTTGTCTTTGTCTTGTCTTTGTCTTGTCTTTGTCTTGTCTTTGTCTTGTCTTTGTCTTGTCTTTGTCTTGTCTTTGTCTTGTCTTTGTCTTGTCTTTGTCTTGTCTTTGTCTTGTCTTTGTCTTGTCTTTGTCTTGTCTTTGTCTTGTCTTTGTCTTGTCTTTGTCTTGTCTTTGTCTTGTCTTTGTCTTGTCTTTGTCTTGTCTTTGTCTTGTCTTTGTCTTGTCTTTGTCTTGTCTTTGTCTTGTCTTTGTCTTGTCTTTGTCTTGTCTTTGTCTTGTCTTTGTCTTGTCTTTGTCTTGTCTTTGTCTTGTCTTTGTCTTGTCTTTGTCTTGTCTTTGTCTTGTCTTTGTCTTGTCTTTGTCTTGTCTTTGTCTTGTCTTTGTCTTGTCTTTGTCTTGTCTTTGTCTTGTCTTTGTCTTGTCTTTGTCTTGTCTTTGTCTTGTCTTTGTCTTGTCTTTGTCTTGTCTTTGTCTTGTCTTTGTCTTGTCTTTGTCTTGTCTTTGTCTTGTCTTTGTCTTGTCTTTGTCTTGTCTTTGTCTTGTCTTTGTCTTGTCTTGTCTTGTCTTGTCTTTGTCTTGTCTTTGTCTTGTCTTTGTCTTGTCTTTGTCTTGTCTTTGTCTTGTCTTTGTCTTGTCTTTGTCTTGTCTTTGTCTTGTCTTTGTCTTGTCTTTGTCTTGTCTTTGTCTTGTCTTTGTCTTGTCTTTGTCTTGTCTTTGTCTTGTCTTTGTCTTGTCTTTGTCTTGTCTTTGTCTTGTCTTTGTCTTGTCTTTGTCTTGTCTTTGTCTTGTCTTTGTCTTGTCTTTGTCTTGTCTTTGTCTTGTCTTTGTCTTGTCTTTGTCTTGTCTTTGTCTTGTCTTTGTCTTGTCTTTGTCTTGTCTTTGTCTTGTCTTTGTCTTGTCTTTGTCTTGTCTTTGTCTTGTCTTTGTCTTGTCTTTGTCTTGTCTTTGTCTTGTCTTTGTCTTGTCTTTGTCTTGTCTTTGTCTTGTCTTTGTCTTGTCTTTGTCTTGTCTTTGTCTTGTCTTTGTCTTGTCTTTGTCTTGTCTTTGTCTTGTCTTTGTCTTGTCTTTGTCTTTGTCTTGTCTTTGTCTTGTCTTTGTCTTGTCTTTGTCTTGTCTTTGTCTTGTCTTTGTCTTGTCTTTGTCTTGTCTTTGTCTTGTCTTTGTCTTGTCTTTGTCTTGTCTTTGTCTTGTCTTTGTCTTGTCTTTGTCTTGTCTTTGTCTTGTCTTTGTCTTGTCTTTGTCTTGTCTTTGTCTTGTCTTTGTCTTGTCTTTGTCTTGTCTTTGTCTTGTCTTTGTCTTGTCTTTGTCTTGTCTTTGTCTTGTCTTTGTCTTGTCTTTGTCTTGTCTTTGTCTTGTCTTTGTCTTGTCTTTGTCTTGTCTTTGTCTTGTCTTTGTCTTGTCTTTGTCTTGTCTTTGTCTTGTCTTTGTCTTGTCTTTGTCTTGTCTTTGTCTTGTCTTTGTCTTGTCTTTGTCTTGTCTTTGTCTTGTCTTTGTCTTGTCTTTGTCTTGTCTTTGTCTTGTCTTTGTCTTGTCTTTGTCTTGTCTTTGTCTTGTCTTTGTCTTGTCTTTGTCTTGTCTTTGTCTTGTCTTTGTCTTGTCTTTGTCTTGTCTTTGTCTTGTCTTTGTCTTGTCTTTGTCTTGTCTTTGTCTTGTCTTTGTCTTGTCTTTGTCTTGTCTTTGTCTTGTCTTTGTCTTGTCTTTGTCTTGTCTTTGTCTTGTCTTTGTCTTGTCTTTGTCTTGTCTTTGTCTTGTCTTTGTCTTGTCTTTGTCTTGTCTTTGTCTTGTCTTTGTCTTGTCTTTGTCTTGTCTTTGTCTTGTCTTTGTCTTGTCTTTGTCTTGTCTTTGTCTTGTCTTTGTCTTGTCTTTGTCTTGTCTTTGTCTTGTCTTTGTCTTGTCTTTGTCTTGTCTTTGTCTTGTCTTTGTCTTGTCTTTGTCTTGTCTTTGTCTTGTCTTTGTCTTGTCTTTGTCTTGTCTTTGTCTTGTCTTTGTCTTGTCTTTGTCTTGTCTTTGTCTTGTCTTTGTCTTGTCTTTGTCTTGTCTTTGTCTTGTCTTTGTCTTGTCTTTGTCTTGTCTTTGTCTTGTCTTTGTCTTGTCTTTGTCTTGTCTTTGTCTTGTCTTTGTCTTGTCTTTGTCTTGTCTTTGTCTTGTCTTTGTCTTGTCTTTGTCTTGTCTTTGTCTTGTCTTTGTCTTGTCTTTGTCTTGTCTTTGTCTTGTCTTTGTCTTGTCTTTGTCTTGTCTTTGTCTTGTCTTTGTCTTGTCTTTGTCTTGTCTTTGTCTTGTCTTTGTCTTGTCTTTGTCTTGTCTTTGTCTTGTCTTTGTCTTGTCTTTGTCTTGTCTTTGTCTTGTCTTTGTCTTGTCTTTGTCTTGTCTTTGTCTTGTCTTTGTCTTGTCTTTGTCTTGTCTTTGTCTTGTCTTTGTCTTGTCTTTGTCTTGTCTTTGTCTTGTCTTTGTCTTGTCTTTGTCTTGTCTTTGTCTTGTCTTTGTCTTGTCTTTGTCTTGTCTTTGTCTTGTCTTTGTCTTGTCTTTGTCTTGTCTTTGTCTTGTCTTTGTCTTGTCTTTGTCTTGTCTTTGTCTTGTCTTTGTCTTGTCTTTGTCTTGTCTTTGTCTTGTCTTTGTCTTGTCTTTGTCTTGTCTTTGTCTTGTCTTTGTCTTGTCTTTGTCTTGTCTTTGTCTTGTCTTTGTCTTGTCTTTGTCTTGTCTTTGTCTTGTCTTTGTCTTGTCTTTGTCTTGTCTTTGTCTTGTCTTTGTCTTGTCTTTGTCTTGTCTTTGTCTTGTCTTTGTCTTGTCTTTGTCTTGTCTTTGTCTTGTCTTTGTCTTGTCTTTGTCTTGTCTTTGTCTTGTCTTTGTCTTGTCTTTGTCTTGTCTTTGTCTTGTCTTTGTCTTGTCTTTGTCTTGTCTTTGTCTTGTCTTTGTCTTGTCTTTGTCTTGTCTTTGTCTTGTCTTTGTCTTGTCTTTGTCTTGTCTTTGTCTTGTCTTTGTCTTGTCTTTGTCTTGTCTTTGTCTTGTCTTTGTCTTGTCTTTGTCTTGTCTTTGTCTTGTCTTTGTCTTGTCTTTGTCTTGTCTTTGTCTTGTCTTTGTCTTGTCTTTGTCTTGTCTTTGTCTTGTCTTTGTCTTGTCTTTGTCTTGTCTTTGTCTTTGTCTTGTCTTTGTCTTGTCTTTGTCTTGTCTTTGTCTTGTCTTTGTCTTGTCTTTGTCTTGTCTTTGTCTTGTCTTTGTCTTGTCTTTGTCTTGTCTTTGTCTTGTCTTTGTCTTGTCTTTGTCTTGTCTTTGTCTTGTCTTTGTCTTGTCTTTGTCTTGTCTTTGTCTTGTCTTTGTCTTGTCTTTGTCTTGTCTTTGTCTTGTCTTTGTCTTGTCTTTGTCTTGTCTTTGTCTTGTCTTTGTCTTGTCTTTGTCTTGTCTTTGTCTTGTCTTTGTCTTGTCTTTGTCTTGTCTTTGTCTTGTCTTTGTCTTGTCTTTGTCTTGTCTTTGTCTTGTCTTTGTCTTGTCTTTGTCTTGTCTTTGTCTTGTCTTTGTCTTGTCTTTGTCTTGTCTTTGTCTTGTCTTTGTCTTGTCTTTGTCTTGTCTTTGTCTTGTCTTGTCTTTGTCTTGTCTTTGTCTTGTCTTTGTCTTGTCTTTGTCTTGTCTTTGTCTTGTCTTTGTCTTGTCTTTGTCTTGTCTTTGTCTTGTCTTTGTCTTGTCTTTGTCTTGTCATTGTCTTGTCAGGAAAGTTTCCTAGGATTACATTCTACATCTTTTAGGATAAGCACCTTAATTTTACTTAAGGTGCAACTATCATTAAAAAAAATTTTACCTCGACAATAATTTTTTTTTTGTTTTGCTCGGAATCTTGTAGATCGATTTATTTTGAACATCTTTGGTGAACATACCCGCCATGTATATATTTTTTGCACCTTAAAATCAGTTTTTTAGCTTTCTCTTCTACAACTTAATTTTTTCTACATTGGTATGTTCTAGAAAGTTCTAGATATCATCAAAACACGTAACTTTTCTGAAAACTCCAATAGTGTATGACATGTACTTTGGGAAATAAATCGATTTTTCTCTAAAAAATGCTCTTTTTCATTACAAAATTTCTCAAAATTGTGAAACTTTGTGAACCAAAACTCAGCATGATTATATTCGCCATGTTATTTATTTATTTATTTCCATTTTTCACCTGACCCATGTTGGTCTACATGAAATTTAATGTTGTTGTATGGGAAAAGCCCATTTCAAGGTTCACTTCAGAAGCAGACCTCGAATGCGCGTAAAAACCCATAATCTTTTTGCACGATTTTTCTACAATTACAATGAACTGACATTACAAATTAACAAAATTACATACAAAGTATACAGCATTTCAATAACATTACAGAAATATTTTCACATAATCTTATAAGCTAAGTCAATCTCCTAAGTCTATTCTTGAAAACATCACTAGAAACATAAAAATCGAAATGGTCATACACACTATTGAAAACATTACACATCGCCCTTATGGGTTCGTTGTGACCGTACTTGGTGCGCTGAAAGTCTAGTCTTAAAAAGTTACGTGATCTAAGGTTTCTGGGGGGT
The DNA here is from genome assembly GCF_030247195.1 of Topomyia yanbarensis. Lineage (NCBI taxonomy): Eukaryota > Metazoa > Arthropoda > Insecta > Diptera > Culicidae > Topomyia > Topomyia yanbarensis. The sequence goes on along the minus strand of NC_080671.1, from coordinate 240,090,181 downwards.
ACGTTAATGTTGATTTGTGAGAGAATATCTGGGGCATCCATTTGGCCAGTCAATATTTTCCCAACAAATATCGCTCTGGATGTATTTCGCCTTTTTGCCAGAGTTTCCATATCGAGCAGACGACAGCGATCAATGTATGGTGGTAGCTCTGTTGGGTTACGCCACGGCAAAGTTCTAACAGCAAAGCGGAGGAATCTTGCTTGTACTGCTTCAATTCTGTTAGTCCAAATGCTCGTATAAGGACACCAAATGGCTGCGGAAGCTTCCAGGACAGACCGAACAAGTGAAAAATACAATGCCCGCAGACAATATGGATCAGTAAACTCGTTGGCGATTCTTATTGTGAAGCCAAGGTTTCTATTTCCCTGTGCTATAACGTGAGAGTAATGGTTTCTGAATGTCAGTTGCGAGTCCAGGAGTACACCAAGGTCTCTGATAACTGACACTCTCTCTAGCAATTGGCCGGCGATGTTGTAGCTCCAGAGAATTGGATTTTTTCTGCGCGTGAAAGATATTAAAGAGCATTTGGACACACTGAGAGCCAACAAGTTGCGATTACACCAGTTACAGAAAGCATCTAGATGTCGCTGAAGTTCGATACAGTCCTCTATTGACCGCACAATGAGAAAGAGTTTGAGATCATCAGCATATATGAGTTTGCACCCTGGGGGTATAACATAGCAGACGTCGTTGAAGAATAAAGAAAAAAGCAACGGTCCGAGATTGCTCCCTTGAGGTACACCCGACAAGTTGATGAAGCTATGTGACACGTTACTTCTTAATTTCACAGACAGAGAACGATCTACGAGATATGATTTAAGCCATCCTGTAAAATTTGATGGAGCACCCAGTCGCTCGATCTTTGCCAGAAGAAGAGAGTGGGCTACACGATCGAAGGCAGCTTTAAGATCAGTGTATATAGTGTCTACTTGTGATCCATCTTCGATGTTTTTAATACAGTACGATGTTAATTGGGCTAGATTGGTGGTTGTTGACCTGCCTGTAAAAAAACCATGTTGGTCCTTCGATATGTATGCTTTGGTCTCACGAAAGAGCATATTTCCTACTAGGATCTCAAACAACTTTGATCCAGCGCAGAGCGAGGTAATACCACGATAGTTCGCAACATTTTGCTTATCACCTTTTTTAAAAATGGGAAACATTACTGATTTTTTCCAACACACGGGAAACACTGATTGCGACAGTGATTGGTTGAAGATTAGTCGTAAAGGTGTACACAGTGCTCTTGCGCATTTTTTCAGTATAATGGAAGGAATCCCATCGGCCCCATCGATGTAGAGGACTTTAACTTGCTTATGGCAGCCATAATGTCTTCGTCAGTAAATTGAATGTTTCCAAAATTGATTACATCGCGAGGGACATCTTGAAGGCCACAGTCCACCTGAGTTGAGCTAGCCGATTCATTTTTAAACACACTCGAGAAATGTTTTGCGAACAAATTACAGATACCGCTGGGAGTATTGGACGTTTCACCCGCGAGGAACATACTGGAAGGAAGCCCATTTTCTTTACGTTTCCCATTTACAAAAGACCAAAACTGTTTTGGGTTTCGTTTTAGGTTCGATTGGGTTTGTGCTACGTGTCTTGAGTAGAGAAAGCGGTTATATGTTTTGTAGCTGTTACTGGCTATAGTGAACTCCCTTTTTGTGATAGGGTTTTCTTCGAATAGTGTAATGTCGAAGCGCAGCAGCTCGCAATCTTTTCAGTTTACGTAGCCGGTTGTTGGACCATGGTGGTTTTGTTCGGGGACGAGGTGCAGGCACATGTATACTGAAAAGCTGTGAGAGTTTTTCTACGGAGCATCTACATCGATCGCAAAATTCAATAAAGTCTCCCAGTCGATTGTTTGTAGTGATTTATGAAGCCTAGAGAAGTCAGTCTTCGAAAAGTTGAACTCCCTGACATCAACCATCTCGTCATAGAGAAGCAGCTGCGGACAAATCTGCGTTACCAGGAGGATGATGTGCATCTACAGCAACTAAAGGCTCAAGTGCCTCTGATACGTTCATTGAAGCTTCTTCATTTATAAACAGGAGGTCCAAAATTCGATTTCGCCTATTATTCACTGTAGACACTTGTCGCATGTTCAGTACAGGCATTCCGTTCAGTAAGATAGTACTCGCCCTCGAAAAGGTTGATTCAGAAGGGTGTGGGAAAGCATACCCGGAGGGAGTGCTCTTCCAAAGAAGTCCAGGCTGATTGTAATCACCAAATAGTAGATGTGCCGTGTTTTAGTTCAATGGAAGTTGTAATGTCAAGTGCGGAGTCTATGTGCTTCTGAATAATTTCTACATCACTTGCGGAATCGGGGGGAATATATACAACACCCACACAGATATTAGTATAGGGGCCACGGATATTTACCCAGAGTTGTTCGAGATTGTGAGTGTCATTTTTGTGTTTGGATGAGAGTCGGTTGGAAACTGCAATGAGCACACCACCACCACGTTTCTTCCCTGCACTATTAGGATCGCGATCGTTACGATATACAGAGAACCTTGAGCCAAATAATTGGAGGGAGTTGATTTGATCATTCAGCCACGTTTCGGTCAGAACAATAACATCATGATCAACATCCGAAGCAGCGACGAACAGCTCATCAATTTTTGTGCGTAGCCCTCTCACGTTCTGATAGTAGATTTTAAGATGTCCCTGCAAGTTTTCTCCTGACGGTTGAACGGTGGTAGATCGAGTGATTGTGGAAGCAAATGCCTGTAAATGGGGTGGGCTTTCAACGGGGGAAGCATCTGTATGTCCTACTTCGGAAGGACATATACATTCATTGTATTTACCTGAGGAAACGGATACAGGAATTCCATGTCCTTCGAGTTGGTCTGACTTGTTTAGAGCGTTGTTATCTGACCGGAAAAGGTTGATGTCGTGTCCTTCAAGTTCTGTGGTAGACGGGTGGGTGTCGGTGACGGAGTTGACCTGTTGGCAGGTTTTTTAGCTTTACCTGACCGGGAAAGGTCTCCGCCATAACATCCAAGTTCCATGGCAAACAAATGGGAGTCGGTGATGGAGTCAAGCTGATTTCGTTTGTTGGCAAGCTGCAATTGTAGACCAAATTCAGGGCGCGCAGTATCTCGAATAGCTTCGGGAGGACATATACCCTCCTTAGCTTTACCTGACCGGGAAAGGTCGCCGCCATACCATCCAAATTCCATGGCAAACAGATGGGAGTCGGTGATGAAGTCAAGCTGATTCCGTTCGTTGGCAAACTGCAATTGTAGACCAAATTCAGGGCGCGCAATATCTCGAATAGCTTCGGGAGGACATATACCCTCCTTAGCTTTACCTGACCGGGAAAGCTCGCCGCCATAACATCCAAATTCCATGGCAAACAGATGGGAGTCGGTGATGGAGTCAAGCTGATTCCGTTCGTTGGCAAACTGCAATTGTAGACCAAATTCAGGGCGCGCAGTATCTCGAATAGCTTCGGGAGGACATATACCCTCCTTAGCTTTACCTGACCGGGAAAGGTCGCCGCCATAACATCCAAATTCCATGGCAAACAGATGGGAGTCGGTGATGGAGTCAAGCTGATTCCGTTCGTTGGCAAACTGCAATTCTAGACCAGATTCAGGGCGCGCAGTATCTCGAATAGCTTCGGGAGGACATATACCCTCCTTAGCTTTACCTGACCGGGAAAGGTCGCCGCCATAACATCCAAATGCCTTGGCAAACAGATAGGAGTCGGTGATGGAGTCAAGCATGTAAGCGAAGTATAACAATCCGGACTTTTCGGGCTTTTTAGTTTTCATGCATTTTTATACTGTGTAATGCATGGATATTTTAGTGTCTCTAGAACGCCCATTAGTAAATCAACACGTCGTAATACAGAATACTAAACTCAATGCAAAATATATCTACTATTAACAATCAACATGTAGAAACAAGCAAAGTTTATAAAGAACTAATTATAGATTAGAAGGGTGCTCAAATTACTTTTTACGCGGATATATTACATGCCAAACAGCAATCCAATAATTGATAGCATTAGTAATATGAATATTTTATTGTGAATTATTGGAAATAAAATAAAATACACGCCAAAGCAAATATCATTCTGAATCACTCTCAGAGCTTGAGTTTTGTGGATTTTTGAGTAACTGGATTGCAGCTGGTACTAAAACATGTGTTTTCTTCACCTGCTGCTTCCTCAAGCTCGTGATGTATGGATCTGAAGTCATCAGTAGTCGGAAAAATATATCATGATTGCAGGCTTCCCTAAATAAACTGAGTGTTTTTACATGTATTTCATTTTGTAAGCATTACGTACCATGAACACTTGCGAGATCGATGTTCGCGATACTTTTTCAAATCCTTATTTCTACATTCCTGTGGCTCTTCGGAAAGACATCCGATGGGTACAATTGCTGCAGCAATTATCTCTGATCCATGAATCAGAATTCGGTGGACTGAAGATGGCATGTAATACCACGCGTAACATTTTACATATAGCTTTGCGGTCTCAAGGCAGAAGATTTTAAATGCATCAACATTTATGGATTTGCCACATGCTAATACACATATAATTCTTGCAAACTTTTCAACGAGTGCTTTATTCAAACCCGTAATTTTGGCTGTTAAGTCTGGATCTTCAAAAAAGCGACGTGCGGTGTTGCCATCATTACTTGATCCAGAGCCATGCTTCGGTATATCAATCAGCAAACCGGTACTCCGCTTAAATTCTTTTTGAATCATTTTTTTCTTGCGGTCAGTTTTTCTTTTTGTTCGAATGAACGAGCTTGCCAGCATTTAATCTCGAGTCGATATGATATGTGCAAAAGGCATTCCATAAATCTGGTGTAAAAAATAATTACCCCATGCATTGAAAATTAATACAAAATACCAACCTTATACGAGCATGTAACGGAGACAGACCGAACTGAAATGAGGTATTATCAACTGGTCGGCAATTCATTGCTTCGATATCGTTGAATTGTTTCGGAGATGCGTAACAAACAAAACATTTTTGAGCTGAAACTCCCGTCCCTTCACTGCACACTTTCCCATCAACCATGGAACATACCATTATATGGAAAACGTTTTTTCCTAGGATAGTGGTAGGTATCAAATCTTGGATCTGTCCTTCGATATACGTTTTCTCGTGCAATGAAATGGCTGTTGTTTCTTTAAGGAACTGCATGCGTATTGGACGACATAACCTTGTCGAGGATGGTCTCTGATTCATCCAGATAATTTTTCTTGGATGGCTGCGAGTTTGGAGTTGAAGAGGTACCATGGATGTTATAAATACTGAACTATCATCAGAGTCTTCAAGTGCGAATTTTTGTTTATAGTTCAAATGATCTGATGATCCATCAAATCCCCATTTGGAAAGAAGTTCAAGGTCTTCACTGATCTGAACTTCATGAAGAGTAGCAATTCGCTTTACGGTATGCTCCATTAATGCCTGGAGTTTCGTTCCAGCAGATAACTCATTTACTGTTATGTCTTTTGGCAAACATCTTTCACGAGCTTCCATCAACTTCCTATACGAGGGATATATTTGCGGAATATTACACCTCTGTGTTGCAGTGCGAAGTAGCTCCCATTGTGCTTTAGAAAAGTCTCCGTCTATGAAAAGAGATAAGCCTTCGTCCTCCGTTAAACACCTTTCATTTACATAATCGTTATGATGTTTCCAAACCCGGCGAATTTTGGTTGCACGGGAAGGAGTTGTTTGTGTAGCTTCTTGCACGAGCTTTGCCACATCCTCAGATCCATCAGCGCGTGCATTCATCTCTCTTGCGAAATCCAACTCCTCGGTGCCAAGTTTCTCAAGAATTGTACTCTTCGTCTTTTATTGTGCGAGGTGCCAAGTTTCTCAAGGATTGTACTCTTCGTCTTTTATTGTGCGAGTTGAGATTAGTGAATAGTTTCCTTTGTCGTCCTATGAACTTTTTTCCAGATGTTTTCGGAATAACAAACCCTTCCAACCATATTCGCGTTTGTTGCTAGAAAACGATTGAGCGTGCTATTGGCTCATATCCATCGTTTTTCGATATCTGCACAAAATCTGAAAATAGTTTTCATCCACTGCTTACGATCTTCATCAGAAATTCCAACATATTTTGGAAGAACGTAATCTCGAACGTGATTCATTTTTATATCACGAGATTTCCCCACTTTTTCGTTCCACACTTTGAATAATTCATAACGCAGAGGTTGATAGTCACTCATTTCCAAAAAATCCGACTAATTGGCCACCAAGAAACTATTCGACTGAAACCAATGACAGTTTTAAATCAGCAATACCGTAATCTAGGGTGAAGATGATCAAAGATGATGATAACTTATGAATTCAAATGTGAGGTTTTGGAGACCGCAATTGTGAAACAATCGTAAAATAAATTAAATATATAAATAAATAAATTTTATTTTAACGTTTAATCTAAATTCATAATATTGAATGATTATTCCTTCATTGTTGCATTTTACCTATAAAGTTCATCCTGGCTACGGTACTAGGAAGCAAGCATACCTAGTAAAATTTGATCGCAGCAAACTCATTCTTTAACGGATTGTTCGTACTAATCCCAGAAGCACGACGAGCTAATTGAGAAGCTATCAGCACAGTACAGGTCAATTAAACAAAAGATTGGCATAATGCCGATACTGTAATTTCTGAACGAGTGTATGAAATGCGTAAATGAAGTCTCGTACTACTTCTCACATGTTACTTGAACGAAGAATAAGAGGGATAATGCCAAAATTATATAATCTTTCCAAGATTTATAGTTTTAGTACTCAATATAAAATACTTCTAATGTGTAAAAAATGCTTCATACACTTTGCTTGTTTCTACATGTTGATTGTTAATAGTAGATATATTTTGCATTGAGTGTAGTATTCTGTATTATGACGTGTTGATTTACTAATGGGCATTCTAGAGACACTGAAATATCCATGCATTACACAGTATAAAAATGCATGAAAACTAAAACGCCCGAAAAGTCCGGATTGTTATACTTCGCTTACATGCTTGACTACATAACATGGCGAATATAATCATGCTGAGTTTTGGTTCACCAAGTTTCACAATTTTGAGAAATTTTGTAATGAAAAAGAGCATTTTTAGAGAAAAATCGATTTATTTCCCGAAGTACATGTCATGCACTATTGGAGTCTTCAGAAAAGTTACGTGTTTTGATGATATCTAAAACTTTCTAGAACATACCAATGTAGAAAAAATTAAGTTGTAGAAGAGAAAAAAAAGAGTTAAAAAACTGATTTTAAGGTGCAACGTATATATCTCTTAAGAAAAAATATATACATGGAGGGTATGTTCACCAAAGATGTTCAAAATAAATTGATCTACAAGATTCCGAGCAAAATTTTTTTTGTTGTCGCGGTAAAAAAAAAATTTTTTTGGTGATAGTTGCACCTTAAGTAAAATAAAGGTGCTTATCCTAAAAGATGTAAAATATAATCCTAGGAAACTTTCCTGAAGACATCAAAGTATGAATACATATGTGAAACTCAGGAAAGACTTTTGACCGTCTTTTTTTCAGTTTCGCACCACTGTGCAGCGGGTCTAATTCAGAGCTATCTGGGCGGCGAGTTAAATCTGTAAAGAATACTAAAAATTAATTTCTGTTCCATAATTTTCAGTTCAGCAATTCGAGAGATCGTGCTCACCGCAAGCCATGAAAAATAGACTACGTTGTGAAGCGATGGTCGCTATTTATTAAAAAAAAATCACGGTTAAATAAAAAATAAAACTATTAAAAAATTTCCAATAGTTTATAATTTTCACAAACTTATTAGGAAAAATTGTTTAATAAGCTTTCGTAATATTGTGTAGAAAAAAGCTGAAGATTTCAGTATTTTCTCTATCTGCAACAAATAAATCCTTAAGTATACCAATTAATTGGTATACGAATTGGAATAGATTCGCCAAATCTTGGAAGAAGCAACCCTCCCGCAACTTGTCGATTAGCCTAAGTTGCATGAAACCATCGTGTTTCGAATGATATCGTCACCATAGAACGCCGTCCACAAATTGCGATACTGTAAATTTCTATGCGAGAAAATAATTCCGTGACGTCTTTTACGAACTTGTTCTATATTTACATTCGGAAGTGGTAATCAAGATGATCATTTCAAAACAGCGTAATAATTTAATATAAATACAAACAAGTTATTTCGTCACTTTGGAGTTTCATAAAAGAATTACAAATTGTGCCGAATGTAAAATGTAAAATGCATGATTTGATTAGAGTGCGCTTCTAGTGTGAACTTTTTCTTCTCCCGTCGCCCTTGAAATATCTTTCGCATATGACAATTCTCGAAAGTTTGTCGTTAATCTTAAATACATTTAGTTTTGTGATTATTATTTTTCACTTCGCATTTATCAAAGGCGGGATTGACGTCGGTTGTTTATTTCTGACAGCATGCGACATTTACGGTGCAAAGGTTTCCACAAAATTCATAAGTGATGACAGCTCATTTTCTATCGGGGAGTGAGAAAACCAGTTCAGTATCATTGTGTGTGTTGTTTACATTGCAATGCAAATATTACTACCTAATATCTTAAAACTAAATGAAGATGCTCACTAACTAGAGCCACTTGTTTGTATGCTGATGATTCCAAAAAATCATGAATCATTTAAAAATAATGCATCGGAATAAAGATGCATTATTTTTATAACAAAGCAACACCAAACCCAAAAATTCTTCAAAAATGAATTATCGGAAGTAAAAAAATCTGAACAAGAAAATTTTCACTGTGAACAAGTTTACGCTTTTTTTTAGAAATTGCTCTTGAATAAAGATAGATCCGCCATTTTAGACCCACAGACCCAAAAAAGTGGTTTCAACGATTTGTATAGAGTTCTATGCAAATGACTTCACTCACACTACTTGAGGGTTTGTTTTCCTCCAGCTGTCATATATAAAACTGTCAGCCAATTTAAACATTTGAATTAGCTCTCGCAAAGTATTTATAATGGTGTTGAAATGCTCTATGTTGCTGTAAAACTTATTCGGGGGACGTGCAATTCCAGTTGGTCCTATTACATCATGAAAATAATCCGACCGAAAAGTTATTTTCGATTTGTTTTCCTCCATCTATGACAGGTGGAGGAAAACAAACCGTTGAACACACTAATACAATTACAGATTGACAAGTACTCTATAGGAGCTGTCAAGTTGTTCCCCCTCTGGGAAGAAGTCTATAAAATAACCTCTTGAAAACTACCTAAAAATTGTTGTAGTTCAATGCAATAAAAAATCCCCAAAAATGAAATGTACCTATTACTGTGAAACACAGTGAATGATACATACAATAAAGACCCATTTTTATATGTCTCATGGTGTATTTTAGGCTGACAAAATGGGGACATTGACTAAATCGGGCAATTTTTTTTCTTTATAATAAACTGAAGCTGTTAAAATATTTTTCCCGTCCCTTGGTGTAGTCTGATAACTATTTCTGATTATGATGAACTTTTTATTTTTGCATATTTCCATCTTCATGATAAGGAAAACATGCTCAAGAAAGGATTTACTCGAATTCAGTCTTGTTCGTCTGCTAGAGCCCATCTAACATATGTTCATATTTGGCTGATATAATCGGGGTTTCAATGTATTATAATAGATATTCAGCATTTGAAGAAGTTTCTTGTGAACAAGTGTAGAACGTCTTTGTTCCTACTTACTTGAAGTCAGCGGCGTAACCAGAAATTCGGTTTGATGGGGGTTTGGTGAAAATCGATCTTACTGTCCAAACGGCATAATTCCGAAACCGTAATTTTTGAAGTTTTAAAATTATGCAGAATTAATTTTTCAGAAAATAGTAGCAGAGTTCGTGTCTTTAGCGAATTTGCTGAGTCTTTACTGTTGTAGTCATGAATATTAACCTGAGAAAATTCACTATAAATACTTCTTGGACGATAAACCGTCGAAATTATTTTATCAAAAGATTTGCTATTTAACGTTTGTAAAACTCATCGTAGATACTAAACCTCCGAAATTGGCGGTTTCAAAATGATGCTATCTTGACCTTAAATTACTGTTTTTAAACATCTGACCTATACATATAATTGGTCATACAACAAAAATCAAATGCTCATCAAAATCGATCAGGACCTGTTAAAGTCGAATGGAAATCGTCATTTTTCATAAAATTCTCTCTACATTCGGAAAGTGTTATCCTCGTTATTAATCATATTACGTTTTCGTCTCAACTCGACGCATTCCCAAAATAAAAACCTGTTTTAATCCACCTAGTGGTGCAATTGTGCTTTTCTCATTTGTCCAGACTACGATTCCATGGCTGATTATGTTCAATACAATGGTGGAAATAATATTACATGTTCAGTACGATTTGCACATACATACAATGGATCGACAGCCACGATCTTGAGATACTATGTGATACTGAAACATCGCTTGAAACCAGCGGCGGCTCATGGAGAAAGATCCGGGAGGTCCGGGTCCTGCCGAAAATTTTCAACTTGTTAAGAAATTTTAAACCAGTTTTAATTTTAAAGTAGCAACCCCTCACTGCATACTCCCTCCGGGCCTGTATGATTGACGATTTTTAGAGTGATTGTATAACCTTTCTACATGAGAAAGGCAAAAATGTACCAAAGTCCAAAATAGTCAATTTTTGTCAAATTTTTTTTTTTTCGAGTTTGCATCAAATCCCAATGTTTCATGCATTTTATAGTCATTTGGCATCAAAAATACAAATTTGATTTTGAAAATTTTTCATTTCAGTTTATATAGGAATTTGCTGTGTGATTGCACTCTTCAACTCGTAACTCCGGAACCGGAAGTCCAATCAATAGAAAATTCAATAGCAGCCGATGAAAAGGTTGTACCTTTCATTTGAGACTTTGTGCCAATCGGTCCAGCCATCTCTGAGAAACAGAGGTCACATTTTTTTCCACATTCACACAGACATTTTCCGATCTCGATGAACTGAGTCGATTGGCATATGACACCCGGCCCTCGTGGTGGTGGAGGAACGCTACGTGGGAAGCTGAGCTGCAAGCAACCGGGCGGGTCATAGGTGGTGGATAATGCTTAATCGCGATAGCAACTAGTTGTGATTCGCGACCCGAACCAGCAGCGGGGGCTGACTGCGGGTGTGGTAGGACGAGGTAGTGGGCCCTATACGTCCTAGGCCTAAATACCACATGCCCTAAAGCAGCCCTGACAAGGCGAGCCAGTGCCGCCTTTAAATAAGCGCTTAGCCCAAATCCCTCTCCTCCCGTTACCCTTCCTTCCTTCCTTCCTTCTGCGGCTGTTCGCCCATCTAAATATGGAAGCTGTTCTTCAATGTCAGCTTCTTTCACCGAACAGCCTAGATAAGCCATGTAGTGTCGGTAGTGGTTGTTTCAACCGGCTAAGAATTACACTACGGACTACCTGTTTCAGTGGTAAAAATCTACCATACAGGGAACCCCAATTCCATAGTGTCATGCGACCCGTGCTATGGGTAAAATTGTTGAGGGGGTTTAAAACATTCTCAATGGCGAACGGAGCCTGGGAAGAGTCGGGCGAACTCCCCAGTACGCTGCATTACGCAGCGGAACGTTCACTCTACACTCCGATTTTTTTCACCGATGATCCACTTAATTTTGCCGAATTTTTGTTGGCTGGGGGTTTGCAGAGACTCTCGGCTGATGGTAGTTCGGTGAAGTTTTGTTGAGTCTCGATTATCAAATTTCGATGTGTACAGATGAACCTGCCCAGAGGCCGTGTGGTATCCGGCCTAGAATTGAGCCACTGGAGTCCTGCTGCCATGTCGTAGGAGGCGACTGAAAGTAGGAGACCCTAAGTCAAGGTGTAGTTCCGTGCCGAGGACTTAATGATTGGAGGGTCTAAAATATGCCAGTCGCGCACGGAGCATTTTGGGTTTTGCCCTTGCTGTGTTATGCGAATCTCTGACACAGTGGACCATTATTTTCTTCGCAAATCGTGGGAATCAAATGATCATGTCCCATTTAAACCTGATATGGCTCGCTAAATGCGTCAACATCCCAACTCGCTTGGTGTCCTCTAGTTGTTGTGCAATTTGTGTTGGAGATGAAATGTACAGTTCTCTAATCAACAATGGTTAGAATAGCACAAGTCAATCTCCAACATAAACGTACAGCAACTATGAATTTATCTCGACTCATGCAGGAAGGTAAAGCTTCCATAGCATTGGTTCAAGAACCGTATTTCCATAAAGGAAACTTCTATTTTGGAAAGTTACTTAACACTGCCTTCATTGCTTACAACAAGACAGGCATGACTAACCCACGTGAAATGCCTCGTGCTTGCATTCTTGCAAATAAGGCTATTGACGCGTGTCTCATATCGGAGCTCACAACTCGCGATATCTGTGTTGTCACAGTTACATTGACTGTCGGAAACGTAGACAAGAAATATATATACTGTTCAGCATACCTACCGCATAACGAATCATCTCCTTCTGATGATTTCAAAAGCGTTGTATCATATTGTAGCAGAAATGGGCTTCCGCTCATTATCGGCAGTGATGCGAATGCTCATCACATCATTTGGGGCAGCTCAGACATCAATCTGAGAGGCTCTGAACTGATGGAGTACATAAGTAGTACAAATCTCCATATTCTGAATGTGGGAAACCGACCAACTTTTGCGAGGTCTGGGAGGGAGGAGGTGTTAGACATAACACTTTGCTCTGATAGAATTTTGCATGAACTGGGAAATTGGCAGGTTCCAAATGAAACTGAACCGTCTCTATCCGATCATAAATATATATTTTTCGAGCATTTTGATGTCACCTTCAATGTGGTGACATATCGTAATCCTAAGTCTACAAACTGGGACCTCTTTTTGGAAAACTTAGCGACTAAATTTCATGGATATTTTCCAACAATTAGTCAACTAGACGACTTAGATGACGTCGTGGATACGACAAACTCATTCATATTAGCATCCTACGAAGAAGCTTGTCCACTTCGTACTGTTAAATCGACTAGGGGAACCCCTTGGTGGAGGGCTGAGCTTGATAGAATGAAGAAAGGTTTGAGAAGAGCTTGGAACCGGCGTCAGCGTGATGACTCCAGGGCTTTCAGGTCAGCTCGTAGTGCATATAAGAAATGTCTTAGATCTGCAGAACGGGCTGGCTGGCAAAGCCTATGCACTAATGTCTCTAGTCTGAACGAGGCTAGCAGATTAAATAAAATTCTCTCCAAATCGAATGATTTTCAGATGAACTCCTTGAAAACCAGAGATGGTGTTTATGTGACAGACGAAAAAGATGTTCTTAATTGTCTCTTCGACACACACTTTCCAGGTTGTATCGATCCGGAGTTGATCAATGTTCACAGATCTCATTCTGGTGATTCGGACTCGTGGGCGCTAGCACGCACATTGGTTTCCACTGAATCGGTCAAGTGGGCAGTTGACAGCTTTGCTCCATACAAATCACCCGGAAAAGATGGGATACTTCCCGTGCTACTGCAAAAGGGATTTGATATTCTTAAACATGTCTTGAAAAAGATTTTGCTTTCCAGTCTTGCTACCGGGTATATCCCGAAAGCATGGTGAGAAATAACTGTTAGATTTATTCCCAAAGGGGGGCGCTCAAGCTATGAAGAAGCCAAGAGTTTTAGGCCTATCAGCTTAAGTTCTTTTCTTCTGAAAGCTTTGGAACGGATAATCGATCATCACATCAGGAACGTTAGTTTAGTTGAATATCCTCTGCACAAAATGCAACATGCATATCAGTGTGGGAAATCCACGATCACTCTGCTTCACGATGTTGTTTACAACATTGAGAAAGCCTTCTCGCTCAAGCAATCTAGCTTGGGTGTATTCCTAGATATTGAGGGTGCTTTTGACAATGTGTCCTTCCAGTCTATTCTGGAAGCGACGCGCGGTCATGGGATACCTGCATGTATCTCAGGTTGGATAAACGCAATGCTTAGTAACCGCATACTTTGCTCGTCACTGCGACAGGCTGAGATACGGAAGTTGAGTATTTGCGGTTGTCCTCAGGGCGGCGTTCTGTCACCTTTGTTATGGAACTTAGTAGCTGACGGCTTGTTGAAGAAACTCAATGAGCTTGGATTTCCAACCTACGGGTTTGCTGACGATTACCAAATACTAATTACTGGATTTTGCATCGGAACAATCTTTGACTTGATGCAACAGGCATTAAGAGCTGTCGAACAGTGGTGTCGACAAGCTAAACTATCAGTTAACCCAAGCAAAACTTCAATGGTTCTTTTCACGAAGAAGCGAATAACAACCGGGGTTCGTCCCTTGCAGTTCTTTGATTCTGAGCTACTCTGTGCAGATCAAGTCAAATACGTTGGAGTCATATTGGATTCCAAACTGAATTGGTCTGCTCACATTGAGTTCAGAGTCAAGAAAGCGTGCATGGCCTTCGGGCAGTGCAGACGAACTTTTGGAAAGACCTGGGGTCTCAAACCTAAATACATCTATTGGATTTACACGACAATTGTACGTCCAATACTGTCATACGGATGCCTTGTGTGGTGGCAGAGGGGAGAGGTGGTGACAGTCCAGTCAAAGCTAAACCATCTGCAAAGAATGGCGCTCATGGCGTTGACTGGTGCTTTCACCACGACTCCGACTGCTGCTCTTGAGGCACTTCTAAATATCAAACCATTACACATACACTTAAAACAAGAAGCACTATCATGTGCATACAGACTGCAGGTTACTGGGCTTTGGAACAGTAATCATGTTGATCTTGCTACCAGTCATACACGATTGTGGTCACAAATGGTTACATGGGGTGAAGATATTCTTGCTCCCAGCGATATTACACTCACTTGTAGTTTTCCTTACAGGACATTCCATGTTAAGATTCCCTCTCGAGAGGAGTGGTTGTTTGGCTTTATGGAAAGACAACAACAAACGCAAGTGGTTTGTTACACTGACGGTTCTCTGATGGAGGGACGTGCTGGTGCTGGTGTCTACTGTCGTGAAATGAGACTGGAACAATCTCACTCACTAGGTAGATACTGTACTGTATTCCAAGCAGAAATCTTTGCGATTATGTGCGGGGTGCAATCGGCCCTTCAACTGAGTTTGTCCGGCAGAGTTATAAACTTCTGCTCCGATAGTCAGGCTGCAATCAAGGCCCTTAGCTCAGACAAATCCCGGTCCAAGCTAGTGATCGCGTGCCGAACCCAAATCGAAGAACTAAGCATTGTCAACACTATCTACCTTGTCTGGGTGCCCGGACATTGCGGTATTACTGGAAATGAATGGGCTGACGAATTGGCCAGGGCAGGTTCAGCGATTGACTTCATTGGTCCTGAGCCCGCGCTGCCAATTTCGACAAATTGGATAAGGGAAAAAATACGGTCCTGGGCTTCGTCCGAGCACCGCAATTATTGGAGAAATCTACAAACGTGTCGCCAAACAAAGGCGTTTCTAGAACAACCATGCCCAGTGGTTTCGAAAAATCTCTTACATTTTTCGAAGCTCCACTGCGGCATGCTGACCAGGGCTTTAACCGGCCACTGCAAACTCAATTATCACATGGCAACTATTCAGCGCGCTGAGTCTTTTTCATGTGATCTTTGTGAATCCGACTACGGAACTTCATATCATCTGATATGCAACTGCCAAGCGCTAGCGCAATTGCGATTACGAGTCTTCAGCCGTCCTTATATAGACGAAACCATGTTTGGTCGACTGAAACTCAGAGACATACTAAAGTTTCTTATCCAATGTGGTAAAGAGCTTTAGGCTTATTCGCAGGCAAGTTGAACTACTTGTGAGTTTAATTTACCTGTTGTTTATTTTTGTTTTGTGCTGTTTTTCCCACCCTTCCAAGTCTACTTCCCCACACCTCCTTGTCCTTTCCTTCCGCTCAGGAAATGATGAAAACACACGGCAAGGCACAAATCCCCGACTATGTACGGGGAACGTGCCATTTGAGCCAATATATTCTGATTCCTGATTTCCACATACACACAGACATTTTCCGATCTCGATGAACTGAGTCGATTGGCATATGACACCCGGCCCTCCTGGTCGGGATTAGATTGACGAATTTTAGAGTGAATGAGAAAGGCAAAAACATTTTTACAAATGTTGAAAGTTATGCATTTTTTTGGTGAGCAGTTCTATGTTTCATAGACATTAATACAATTTTAACTTCGCTTCCTATTAAATAAAGACCCTTATTACAGTACATCTCTACAAAAGCCAGCTCAATTTGAAAAAATATCTGAGGATTATGATTGATTACAGAACTCTGGAATTTTCTATTAGAATGTTTTCAGGCAGGAATTTAATACTGATGCTATTAGACAACTGTGAAATCAAGACCAATAGATCAGTTCCATATCAGGACTCCATTCCGACAATTTATCAAAAGTCCTCATGATGTTTACAACAACAGGTTTTCAATGTACGGATCAGATAATTGTTATTGTAATATTGAATTAAATCAGTCCAGCATCAATAAATTTTCAACTTCAATCCAATATTTTTTTTGGGCGCGCTGGGGGGGGGGGGGGGTGTTGTATGGTGTCAAAACCTAAAACCTTCTCTTGGCAACGCCGTTGCTTGGAGTTATTTATTTCGCTTTTATTATCCGATATGTTTCAGATCGATCCGATGGTTATAAGTTAGAAAAATTGCAGTCATAAGGATCGCACAAATGAACATTTTTACACTGATAAGTTATCAAGTTCCTTCCAGACAACTTGGAAGTGTTCAGTAATTATTTCTAGCGGTTGTAGATAGAAAAATGAAATACAAAATTTGTTTTATCGAAATAATGTTTGGCTTATTTTAATGGATTATTACTATATTGAACAATGAATAGGCGACAAAGAGTAATCAACAAACAACAAGCCATAACATTTAAAGTATTCAAAATAGATATTTGAAGTCTTCAGTAAAGTTATTCGCAAAAGTAAGAGCTACAAATTTGCTGAAGGCATCGTTTCGATATAATCACTTCCAAGAAAATTTGTGAAAATATCTCACTCATAGGGGGATTAATCAGCAAAAGCGCAATACCAAAAGAAAGGGCATATTACCTCCATTAAATTCTCCGAAGATACTATTGACCTAAAATAAGCCATTTTGGCGTTAATAATAGATTACATGTTTTTGGTCATATTTCTGGCAATGGGAAATGATAAAAATCTTTCGTCCGCATTTAATGTTAAATATCTCTTTTGATAATAGTCCGATTTCAACAATCTATAGCTTGTTCGAAAGGTATTCGTTAAAGCTGTCTAAAAACATGTGAAGTGTTAATCTATGTTGTCAATTTCGGCAGATAATTTAAAAAACCGCAAACCACGCCATTTTTACACAATCAAACATTCATATCCTGGAAACTAAGCATCAGAATCAATAACAAATTATTAGCATTTTTACTGTTGGATAGGTCTTTCATTTAAAATTGGTTTGGATAAGATCGGCTCAGCCATTGCTGAGAAACACGAATGAGAATTTGTCCGTTACATACACACACAGACACACACACAGACATTGTCCCAAATCGTCGAGCTGAGTCGATTGGTATATAACACTCGGCCCTCCGGGCCTCGGAAAAAATCTTGAAAGTTTGAGTGAATTCTATACATTTCTTTCTTTCATCATATTAATAGTTTTTTCGTTACTGTTTATGTTAACATGATTTTTTACACTAATTTTAAGAGTGAATGTTTTTCATCCTTAAGTATGGATATTCGACGTTTCCTGTGTCAAAAACCACGCGTTAAACCCCGTCACGGTGTTCCTAAAACCGTTATTAACAAAAAAATGACCATAAATTTGACATACGGCATTCGAAAGATACAGTATCCAAGCATCTTCTCAGTGAATTTCAAAATGATCCATCGAGAGATTCGAGAGAAATTTCAATTTGAAGTTTTATGACACGTTTCATAAGGCTACCAGCAAACACCCACGGGTTTGGTCCTATCTCTACAAACAAAAAATATTTGTCTACTTATTTAGGACGTGGCATTTGAAAGATATAGTGATCAAGTATATCCCCTGCAGGTTTGAAAATATTTCATTGACGGAATCGAAACGGATGTGGTATGCGGTCATAGATGGGTTTTCTACCAGACTTCAAGCGTGAATCCATATTTGTCCATTGACTATTTAGATCGTTTATACGTGTCGCGGTTTTTAAAGGAAAACCTTACCATTTAATTACATAAATATAATGTACAAAAAGTGTTATTCATATGGTGCACTGAAAAAATATGAAAATAGGGTTGCCTACCAAATGTTAAATATAATGTGTAAATTAAAAAAAATGGATAAAAGTTGGAATGTTTACTTCAAAAGGCCATATCTCAATGGTTTGTTGACCGATTCTAATTATTTTTTTCATTATTGAACAAGTAGACGTTTCATCGTTAATTTTCTTTAAGAAGAATATAAAATAGAGTCATCTACATCAATAAATAGACAATATAATTGATCTCAACTATATGTATTATCATTATTTAGTGAATATTTTTGTTTAAAAATAGCGGCCTATCTATTTTTATGTACTAGTTGATTGCAAATGCTGTATAAACATCTTAATGTCAAATTCTCATGATAAGTTTCGACAATAAAACTGACAATAGTTAGAGATATGAGCAGATGAACTTGTACTAATAACATCCCCTTTGACCAGTTTTAACATCTGTCAACCCAACCAGCGAATCACGATTGTACAAAATTTCCAACAAAAACCGTATCATAACATAAATTGATCTGAATCAGCAAATACCTTTATATTTTTTAAATTTATGGTTTTATTTTTCCATGAATTGTATTTTGCGTTAGTTGCATTCAACTAATGTATAGAAATTGATAGGTCGTCGTTTTGAATATAAAATTATTCACTAAATAGTGATAATACATATGGTTGAGGATAATTATGTTGTATATTGTTTGAAGTAGGCAACTCTATTTTATATTCTTTTGAGTGAAAATTAACGATGAAACGTCTACTTCTTCAATAATGAAAAATAGTTAGAATCGGTCAACAAACCATTGAGATATGGCCTTTTGAAGTAAACAATCCAACTTTTATCCATTTTTTTTTAAATTACACATTATATTTAACGTTTGGTAGACAACTCTATTTTCATATTTTTTCAGTGCGCCATATAAATAACACTTTTTGTACATTATATTTATGTAATTAAATGGTAAGATTTTCCTTTAAAAACGGGGACACGTATAAACGATCTAAATAGTCAATGAACAAACTTGGATTCACGCTTGAAGTCTGGTAGAAAACCCATCTATGACCGCATACCACATCCAAACCGTTATAAATTTCGATTCCGTCAATGAAGTATTTTCAAACTTGCAGGGGATATACTTGATTACTATATCTTTCGAATGCCATGTCCTAAATAAGTAGACAAATATTTTTTGTTTATAGAGATAGGACCAAACCCGTGGGTGTTTGCTGGTAGCCTTATGAAACGTGTCATAAAACTTCAAATTGCAATTTCTCCCGAATCTCTCGATGGATCAATGTGAAATTCACTGAGAAGATGCTTGGATACTGTATCTTTCGAATGCCGTATGACAGATTTATGGTCATTTTTTGTTAATAACGGTTTTAGGAACACCGTGCCGTGATACTGAAAATGTAAATATTAAAGAAAGGGTAGATTATTCAAAAAACGTCAAAATTGTTCTACCAGCGGACAACACATAATATACCTATTTCACGGTGTTCCTAAAACCGTTATTAACAAAAAACTAGGAGTGGGTAATGTCCGGGACATAACCGCGGTGTTAACGTAGGACTAAACTTGGGTATATCATACGACATTCATGGATAATTTGAACCAATGCACTTTTTGAATGAATGTTTACTGGAAATTTCATGTCGAATGAGATTGCCACATTCACTGATTTTCTAGGACTTGCAAAAACCTTCGGGTTTGTAGATTAATTTGATAAACATTTGCTTATAGTAATCACTGGGACATGTACAGAAGAATTGACAGGGGCAAACTCAATCCAAGTTATTAAATGGAACTTTCTAATTCAATTCTTTCTCCATTATGTTTTCATCCTAAAAAAGAACGGTTTGCAGATAACTATTTTTGGTGATACCAGACGAGAATCCTTTCTAACGATTCGAACCTTGCCCGAATTCGCTTCTGCTGCGTACATACACGAACATTCCCCTTTCGCAGCTCACATCGAATGAGCATTGTATATCGCAATGCGATCTCTTTTATAAACTTCTTAGTGCAGATGGAAGTCCATCCTTTTGTGCGACAAATGGAAATATTTTCATCATTCTTTTTGGTGTGGCTTTCGCTTAGTAGCAGGGTTGCCACATTCACTAATGTTCTTGAAAGATTTGCAAAAACCTACGGGTTTGTAGATTAATTCGATAAACATTGGTTTATATGTCACTGATAAAGTACAGCAGACTTGACAGGCGCAAACTCAATCCAAGTTATTAAATGGAACTTTCTAATTCAATACTTTCTCCATTATGTTTTCATCCTAAAAAAGAACGGTTTGCAGATAACTATTTTTGGTGATACCAGACGAGAATCCTTTCTAACGATTCGAACCTTGCACGAATTCGCTTCTGCTGCGTACATACACGAACATTCCCCTTTCGCAGCTCACATCGAATGAGCATTGTATATCGCAATGCGATCTCTTCTATAAACTTCTTAGTGCAGATGGAAGTCCGTCCTTTTGTGCGACAAATGTAAATATTTTCATCATTCTTTTTGGTGTGGCTTTCGCTTAGTAGCAGGGTTGCCACATTCACTAATGTTCTTGAAAGATTTGCAAAAACCACCAATCAAAGCAGGCTAATTAATGCTTTTACAAAATCTATCAAAATTTACGGTAAAATCTACGGAATCTACTACACAATTGTTTTGATTATTTCCCAACGAATCGCGCAAAAATCTGTTTGTTCCGTACAGCACAGCGCAAATAATTGACGTTGGAAAACAAATCGGCAAATTCAGCTGCCAAACACTTAGAAACGATCGAAGCATTTTTCCGTCAATGTCACTTTTCTGACTCAAATTTTTGTAGGTATTTTCTTGCTTCCGTCCAATTAATCAGTTTATTAGTTTTATCGTACATTTTTCGGATATTATTATAGAAAATAACTAACCCGATAAGAGGGAAGTTATTTTCCAAAGCACGAAATGGAAATTTCAATTGTAATTCTTCTGAGAACGATTTTGTGGTCCTAATAAGAACCGTTTGTTGTCAATATTATTTCGCCGTTTCCCGCTCGGCTTGATGATTATTTGCTTGGTATGGGTAGCGCACAGATTGGTATCTTCCAACAAACTAACCAGGCAGGCCTCGCTGGCTTCTTAGAGGGCCATTACGGCTGAGCTCCGGAAGAGTAGATCGGTTTTGAAATGCTGTGCAATCTCACGGACCAGGCACTGGAAGAGCAGCTTGCGAATTAGTAACTCTGTCCACTTCTGAGAGCGATGAATTTCACGCAGGGCGACGACAGTTCTTGGTTGGCAGCGATAAGGCAGTAGCTATGATTTGGTTGGTAGTCCAAATGCAGCACACGTACGTGTGTTCTGCTCTGTGGCTTAGACACGTCTGGCTTTAAGAAAAACTGTGACACCCATATTTATAGGTTATAGCATTAATGTTGATTCGCATTAAAAGTAGTTTTTGAACTTTTTAAACAAGTTTTACATAGCAAACAAGGTATCAATAGCAAGCGTTGAACGTTTTCCTTTCGATTCATGCAACAATAATAGTAATTCCTTTAGTAGGAGAAAAGTTATTAAGGTTCAAAGTGTACGTAACGCATCCGTTTTGAAAATTTTGAAATGACACCCAGTATAGTAAAGAAAGACGTAAGTCCTACGTCAAAAATGACCATAAATTTGTCATACGGCATTCGAAAGATGCAGTATCCAAGCATCTTCTCAGTGAATTTCAAAATGATCCATCGAGAGATTCGAGAGAAATTGCGATTTGAAGTTTTATGACACGTTTCATAAGGCTACCAGCAAACACCCACGGGTTTGGTCCTATCTCTATAAACAAAAAATATTTGTCTTCTTATTTAGTACATGGCATTCGAAAGATATAGTAATCAAGTATATCCCCTGCAAGTTTGAAAATATTTCATTGACGGAATCGAAATTTATAACGGTTTGGATGTGGTATGCGGTCATAGATGGGTTTTTTACCAGACTTCAAGCGTGAATCCATGTTTGTCCATTGACTATTTAGATCATTTATACATGTCCCGGTTTTTAAAAGAAAACCCAGCCCGGGGACAACTTGACAGATAGTGCTTGTTTCATATATGTACCACTAATTTGATGGTGGCGCTAGTATGCCTTCTCCGTACGAGTATCACGAACAACGAAACGAAATTGTTTCAAGAGAAAAGCGTGTTTCGTTACGTGTGTTATGAACGCCGTCAATGCAGCAAGAACAACATTAAGAAAAAGCGTATTCCAAAATGTGGATAAAGAAAACAATTATTTGAGAATAAATTTATCCCTAACTGGAAACTACAGACACTTTATACACAGACTAGTGAAGTGTCAAAAGTTGCAGCCAAACGGACTGTCAAAAAGTGCAGCCAAACGAGCATGAGGGTTTTTGTAGGGGGAGTGCAAGAGGAAGCCCATGCAAAGCTTATGGGAGCTTCCGTGATGCCAGTTTACATCCATGGTTGCTAGTTTTTCTGTTTTTCTCTCCGCTAGTCTGTTATATAAAGTGTCTGTACTGGAAACTGTCAGCAAGGTACATAAATCTTATTATAAATTTAACTGGAAGTCGTTATTTTTTGTTTTATTGTTGTGTGACGTGTGTAATCGGTAAATCATTTGTGCTTTTTGCCCAAGAAATATGAATGAAAATCATTTTGGCCAATGAAAGTAAATCACCAAGCCTAACAATTCGTGAACATATGACATCTTATTTCAAATTAATTAAGAACGTCAAGAATTCTAGAATTTCGTTTGGGAATTTAAACGAAATATGTAGGATTTTCTACACAGTTAGCAAAATTGGTTTTGGATAGAATTTGTGCGCTTTTACCAGAATTCTGGCAGCAAACGGGTAGTGCCCGGTTTTAGCAAGAATACTGCCAGGAATATACAATTATGTTCGACTCTTGCCAGAGTTTTGTTCAACTTTTGCAATAATTCTTTCCAAAAGATTTTGCGATGGTTTTGGTACTGATCCCTTCAGAATTCATTTCGCATATTACTCAGTTCCAGCCCGACAGAAAACTAATTGAACGGCGTCTACCGGAGGATTTCATGTTGGTTCGATCCCGAAGATTTTCGGAAATTTCAATATAAGTGGAAGTGGCTCGATTTTGAAAGCCATTTTCTTGTATTCCTGAAAATCGATTTATTTTTCTTGGATTTTGTAGATCCAAAATGGAATCTATGTTTCTGTTAAGGTATGGACAGTTTCTAATTTGAAGAGCGAAATAAATTTGGTGATAGAAATGCTTAAATTGTTCATTTTTTACAGATATAGAAAATAATAGATGGGATGCGCCTTTTTTAAATTTTGTTCCATTCGAGCCGCCATGACATCACCAAATCACCACAAAATTCGCTTAGGAGCTCAATATATGGGAGCTGTCAAGTTGTCCCCGGGCTGGGAAAACCTTACCATTTAATTACATAAATATAATGTACAAAAGGTGTTATTTATATGATGCACTGAAAAAATATGAAAATAGGGTTGTCTACCAAATATAATAAATATAATGTGTAAATTAAAAAAAGGATGCAAGTTGGAATGTTTACTTCAAAAGGCCATATCTCAATGGTTTGTTGACCGATTCTAATTATTTTTTTCGTTATTGAACATCGTTTCATCGTTAATTTTCATTGAGAAAAATATAAAATGGAGTTGCCTACTTCAAACAATAGACAACATTGAACTCCTCAACTATATGTATTATCACTATTTAGTGAATATCTTTATATTCAAATCGACGACCTATCGATTTCTATACATTAGTTGAATGCAACGAATGCAAACTACAAATCATGGAAAAATAAAACCATGATTTTAAAAAATATGAAGGTATTTGCTGATTCAGATCAATTTATGTTATGATATGGTTTTTGTTGGAAATTTTGTACAACCGTGATTCGCTGGTTGGGTTGACAGATGTTAAAACTGGTCAAAGGGGGTTGTTATTAGTACAAGTTCATCTGCTCATATTTCTAACTATTGTCAGTTATATTGTCGAATTGAACTTATCATGAGAATTTAACATTCAGATATTTATACAGCAATTGCAATCAACTAGTATATAAAAATGGATAGACCGCTATTTTTAAAACAATAATTTTTACTAAATGATGATGATACATATAGTTAAGATCAATTATATTGTCTATTTATTGATGTAGATGACTCTATTTTATATTCTTCTTAATGAAAATTAACGATGAAACGTCTACTTGTTCAATAATGAAAAAATAATTAGAATCGGTCAACAAACCATTGAGATATGGCCTTTTGGAGTAAACATTCCAACTTTTATCCATTTTTTTTTAATTTACACATTATATTTAACGTTTGGTAGGCAACCCTATTTTCATATTTTTTCAGTGCACCATATAAATAACACCTTTTGTACATTATATTTATGTAATTAAATGGTAAGATTTTCCTTTAAGAAACCGCGACATGTATAAACGATCTAAATAGTCAATGGACAAACATGGATTCACGCTTGAAGTCTGGTAGAAAACCTATCTATGACCGCATACCACATACAGGGCCGTCGAGAGCTGCGCCGGGCCCCGGGGTTCGAAGTACTGACGGGCCGTACCATATAGGACTTCTTATTTCAACATCGATTAGAGGAACTATACAAATGCAACCGTTTCAATTAAACTATTTTTTATGAAAATTGTTTATTTGATACGATTCAATGCGTTAGCTTACCAGAGTCGTCAGTATTTTAAATAAGTAATAGATGAAAAAAATAAAAATAATAAAGGAATATTTGTTTGTGGCTGGCCATTAGAATGACTTGCGTCCGATTTGCCATTGCAATTGGAAACCTTTTTTGCGACATTTCCATACAGTCCATATCGCCATCGTTCATGCTCCCTTGACGCACATTAATGCTACCATCGTTAATGCTGCTCGGAATCCGAGCTTAGAAAAATTGACATCCCTTCGTGAGCTTCAAAGAGAAATAAAATTCTATTTATGCCCGCCGCGATGAATCGAAGGTTTGTTTGTTTTCCTCGTCCGTCCGCTCTGAGATCATCAAGCAAAAGTGCACCAGATATAGATTATGCAGTTCACTTATGCTCGAAAATGTAAAAGAACTTCTGCCATCAAACTGGCCACATAATAACAAATGAATGCTTTGGTTTGTGAATGAATTTATATTTCCTCTGCACTCAACCATTCGATTCTGCATAAAATTTCAGTCAGTTTGGAAGTGAATGAATGAGGGAAGCATTGAAACTGAATATTGAATTCAGCAAATTAATCAGAAATAGGCAAGTGAATGTAAAATTTCGCACCACTGATGCTGCCTTGTTTCTTATTGTTGGTACATGTTGATGATTTTGAGGCACTGGATGCAGCTATTGCAGTTGTCACTATGACCTGAACGAATTTTCTTTATTGGTTTCTGAACATGGTAAAATCGGTTTTGGAATCAGTTGTTACATTTGCGCCAACATTCAGAGAGAAAACATTCCGAATGCGATGAATGGGATCCAACAGCGAAGTCTGCTGTTAGAAAGACTGAGACAGAGAGTTGTGAGAGAAAGAGTTTCAACTTTTGGTGAATACTAATAGGTAGAATAAGTATCTAGTTCAATTCCCACATTTTTCTGCATCAAATGTGTACACTGGAACCTCTATTTACGGACCAAGCCAAGGGTTCGTAAATTGAATTAGTTTGTTTTTTGGGATTTAGATCGTAAAAAATTCGCTTCACATTCTTATCAAAATTCGTTGGTTGAGCAACATTATCGATAACCCTAACAATATGGGTATTTCCGGAACGGGCTTGACAAGTACATGATGAAAATGGATATTTGGCACCTTTTTGAAATCCAGGATGGAGACTTCCGATTGAACAATAATCTCGATAACCCTAACAATTTGGGAATTTTTGAAACGGGCTTAATGAGTAGATGATAGAAATGGTACCTTGGAGCTATTTCAAACAATATCTGTATAAACTATGAGGGTATTTTTAAGTGGGTTTGCCGAGTAGATGAGCGATGCCCTTTTGAAGGCCAATATAGCGTCTTCTGGTTCAGAGAAGTTTTCTATAATCATATCATCCGCATCACAAATCAATATACCTATATCTATTCTATGATTATCTTTTTTCGAAAATGTCAATATTTTAGGTTATAGAGATGTCTTAACTGGAATTCGCCATCTAGGTTTTCAAAGTGGCTTCATTCATTGATTTTCGTCATCTACTCGTCAACCCCATTCCGAAAATATCAAACTTTTATTTGTAACATTAGCTAAGAATATGATAAATTGTAAACAACTTCAAACTGTTCACTTTGACAAACACTTGCGATAAATGAAACCAGAATGGTTCTATTGCACTGTTGAATGAATCTAATTGGGTTACGTTGACGTACTTCAGAAAACCATTGGAACGATTGGAACGTAGTTATTATTATTGAGAGGGAAAAACCCGCGGGAGTGGATTTTCAAAAGCTCCTTCTCCCGTAGGCACAAAACCTCTATCTTTTAGGTATCAACATTTAACAAACAAACCAAATGATACAATGACTAACACTAAACACTGCTTAAAATAAACACTTCTTAAACTCTATCTTACATAGGTAAAGTATTAACATTAACATAAAAAATTGGCTAACACTATCAGGTTTGGGAAAGGGTGCGCGAAAACAATTTTTTTAAAGAAGTGCGAGACAAATTGAAGTCAAAGACATTGTAACATTGATTGAACACTCTACACATGCTACTGACGGGTTCATTTTTGCCATAATTAGTACGAGACACTGGAAGACGGACAAAAGAGTAGGAACGAAGGTTTCGGAGGCGAATATCAATGTTGAGAAGACGGAGTAAATCAGGGCAGTCAATGCGAGACAATAACAGATCAGAGACAAAAGACGCTTTGGTCACATTGCGGCGCAAAGACAGTGTTTCAAGACCAATGAGGTTGCAACGATCTTCGTATCTGGGCAGATTGTAGGGATCGCTCCAAGGCAGGTGGCGCAGCGCAAAACGCACAAATTTACGCTCAATACTCTCGATGCGTTGAATGCTGTTCTTCTAGAAAGGAGCCCAAACAACGGCGGCGTATTCCAGTGTGGAACGAACGAGCGAGCAGTACAACGTTTTTAAGCACTGTACGTTAGTGAAATGCTTAGTAACCCTAAAAATAACTCCCAGATTACGCGAAGCCTTAGACGAGATAAAAGCAATGTGATCCTTAAATGTAAGCTTTGAATCCACAAGAACAACTAAATCTTTCACTGTAGTTTCTCTTTTTAATTTGTTTTGCAAGATAGTGTAGTCGAATGTTACGATGGAGCGTTTTCGTGCAAACGTAATCACAGAACACTTCGAGGCATTCAAAACCACCCTGTTAGTCATGCACCAATTAGCGAAAATGTCTAACTGAGATTGCAAAAACAAAGCATCAGAGTAACTTTTAACTATATGGAATAACTTATAATCATCGGCATAAGACACCTTGAAGCACTTAATCAATGAATCCAGATCGTTTATGTATAGAAGGAAAATATAAGGACCGGTATGGCTGCCTTGAGGTACGCCGGACGTTACGTCGAAGGATGAGGATAAATGATTCCCGATTTTTACAGACATTTTACGGCCTGACAAGTAAGATCGAAGCCATTGGTTGATTTTATTGAAGGCGGCCGACAGATCGGTGTATATTGCATCAGCCTGCAATCGATCCTGTAGCGAGCGAGCGATAAATGAGGTGTAGGCTACTAAATTAGTGCAAGTAGATCGCCTGGGAATGAAACCGTGTTGAGTTTCTGAGATGTATCTAGAACAACAATGTGTCAAAAACTCGAGAACGATGAGCTCCAATAATTTCGATAGTGCACATAAAGATGCGATTCCTCGGTAATTGGGAACTTCGCTTTTGGATCCTTTTTTATAAACCGGAAAAACGTAAGATGATTTCCAGATGGTAGGAAACACTCCGGAACTTAACGATATATTGAAAACGACGGACAGAGGTAGGCAAAGCGACGACGAGCATTTTTTAATGATAGATGATGGGATTCCGTCAGGTCCAGGAGTGTTAGAACACTTGAGTTTCGTGCAAGCTTTTTGTACAATATCGGAAGATATCGTGAAATGAGGTCCAATACTAGTCCTACGGGGAATGTCGGCTGCTGCGGAGACTTGTTGATTATTAAGAGTATCATTGGTAAAAACACTGCTGAATTGTTGGCGAAATAACTCACAGATGTCCGGAAATGAAGTCGCTTCTAAATCACCCAGCGACATAGAAGTGGGTAAACCTGACTCACGCCTCTGTTCATTAACGTAATTCCAAAACTTTTTTGGATTGTTACGAAGGTGGCTCTGAATACGATGAAGGTAGGAATAGAAGAGAGACTTATTGAGTCTCTTGTAACAATGATTTAAGAAGATTCTGATTCCTTAGCATATCGGTTCGGTATTTCGAAAACTTTTTTAGAGCTGACCTTTTGGCCGATTTAAACTTTTTTAGTGTACGATTCGACCATGGAGGATATTCACAGCCATGATTGAGTTTTTTAGGAGTAAACTGGTCGATAGGATAAATCAGTACGTTCGAAACAATTTCAGCCGCTGCGTTTGCATCAGATTGTGGCAAGATTTCATTCCAATTGATACGAGACAAGAAAAGTGGTATCTTCGAATGTACAAGGTACACATTTTCGGAGAAAACAATGAAGAGCAGGGTGGTGTTGGCATAGTTTAACGAGAGGATCTGGAGCACGACAAACGGCAAAGTGATCGGAGAGCTCCTGGCTTCCAAAGCAAAGATCCAAAATACAGTTGTTGTCATTAGTGACGTCACATAGTTGAACTAGCCCCGCGGTGCTGTAACCGTCGAGTAGCTGAGTGATACACGTGTAAGTTGATGAGTGTGATGAGTCTGGGTACAGAAATGATGTATTATTGCGAACCCAATTAATGCCGCTAAAGTTGAAGTAGTTGATTGTAATATATTTGCAGTGTCGACAGAAACAATAAACTTCATCAATTAAATTAAAATAAATTTAATTCAGTTAAAAATGCGGGCCCCCAAAGCAGACCCGGGCCCCAGGGTAGTTGCCCCCCCTGACCCCCCCTCTCGTCGGGCCTGACCACATACAAACCGTTATATATATCGATTCCGTCAATGAAATATTTTCAAACTTGCAGGGGATATACTTGATTATTATATCTTTCGAATGCCATGTACTAAATAAGTAGACAAATATTTTTACATTTCTTATAAAAGAAATGTATAGAATTCGCTCAAACTTTCAAGATTTTTTCCGAGGCCCGGAGGGCCGAGTCTTATATACCAATCGACTCAGCTCGACGATTTGGGACAATGTCTGTGTGTGTGTATGTAACGGACAAATTCTCATTCGTGTTTCTCAGCAATGGCTGAACCGATCTTATCCAAACCATCTTTAAATGAAAGAACTAAAAAACAGTATGAACGTTATTAATTTGTTTTTGATTCTGATGTTTAGTTTCCAAGATATGAATGTTTGAATGTGTAAAAATGGCGTTTTTCGAAGTTTTTTAAATTATCTGCCGAAATTGACAATGTAGATTAACAATTTATATGTTTTTAGACAGCTCTAACGAATACCTTTCGAACAAGCTATAGATTGTTGAAATTGGACTATTATCAAAAGAGATATTTAACATTAAATGCGGACGAAAGATTTTTATCATTTCCCATTGCCAGAAATATGACCAAAAACATGTAATCAATTATTAACGCCAAAACGGCTTATTTTAGGTCAATAGTATCTTCGGAGAATTTAATGGAGATAATATGCCCTTTCTTTCGGTATTGTGCTTTTGCTGATTAATCCCCCTATGAGTGAGATATTTTCACAAATTTTCTTGGAAGTGATTATATCGAAATGATGTCTTCAGCAAATTTGTAGCTCTTGCTTTTGCGAATAACTTTACTGCAGACTTTAAATATCTATTTTGAATACTTTAAAAGTTATGGCTTGTTGTTTGTTGATTACTCTTTGTTGCCTATTTATTGTTCAATATAGTAAGAATCCATTGAAATAAGCCAAACATTATTTCGATAAAACGAATTTTGTATTTCATTTTACTATCTACAACCGCTAGAGATAATCACCGAACACTTCCAAGTTGTCTGGAAGGAACTTGATAACTTATCAGTACAAAAATGTTCATTTGTGCAAACCTTCTGACTGCAATTTTTCTAACTTATAACCATCGGATCGATCTAAAACATATCGGAAAATGAAAAGCGAAATAAATAGCTCCAAGCAACGGCGTCGCCAAGAGAAGGTTTTGGGGTTTAACACCATACACCCCTCCCCCCACAACACAAAAAAAAATATTGCATTGAAGTTGAAAATTTATTGATGCAGACTGATTTAATTCAATATTAAAATAACAATTATCTGATCCGTAGATTGATAACCTGTTGTTGTAAACGTCATGAGGACTTTTGATAAATTGTCGGAATGGGGTCCTGATATGTAACTGATCTATTGGTCTTGATTTCACAGTTGTCTAATAGCAGCAATATCAAATTCCAGCCTGAAAACATTCCAATAGAAAATTCCAGAGTTCTGTAATCAATCATTATCCTCAGATTTATTTTCAAATTGAGCTCGTTTTTGTAGAAATGTACTGTAATAAGGGTCTTTATTTAATAGGAATGCGAGACAATAACAGATCAGAGACAAAAGACGCTTTGGTCACATTGCGGCGCAAAGACAGTGTTTCAAGACCAATGAGGTTGCAACGATCTTCGTATCTGGGCAGATTGTAGGGATCGCTCCAAGGCAGGTGGCGCAGCGCAAAACGCACAAATTTACGCTCAATACTCTCGATGCGTTGAATGCTGTTCTTCTAGAAAGGAGCCCAAACAACGGCGGCGTATTCCAGTGTGGAACGAACGAGCGAGCAGTACAACGTTTTTAAGCACTGTACGTTAGTGAAATGCTTAGCAACCCTAAAAATAACTCCCAGATTACGCGAAGCCTTAGACGAGATAAAAGCAATGTGATCCTTAAATGTAAGCTTTGAATCCACAAGAATGGGGTCCTGATATGTAACTGATCTATTGGTCTTGATTTCACAGTTGTCTAATAGCAGCAATATCAAATTCCAGCCTGAAAACATTCCAATAGAAAATTCCAGAGTTCTGTAATCAATCATTATCCTCAGATTTATTTTCAAATTGAGCTCGTTTTTGTAGAAATGTACTGTAATAAGGGTCTTTATTTAATAGGAAGCGAAGTTGAAATTGATTTAATGTCTATGAAACATAGAACTGCTCACCAAAAAAATGCATAACTTTCAACATTTGCCAAAAATGTTTTTGCCTTTCTCATTCACTCTAAAATTCGTCAATCTAATCCCGACCCGGAGAGCCGAGTGTCATATGCCAAGCGGCTTAGTTCGTCGAGATCGGAAAATGTCTGTGTGTATGTATGTGTGTATGTGGAAAAAATGTGACCTCTGTTTCTCAGAGATGGCTGGATCGATTTGCACAAAGTTAGTCTCAAATGAAAGGTACAACCTGCCCATCGGCTGCTATTGAATTTTTTATTGATTGGACTTCCGGTTCCGGAGTTATGAGTTGAAGAGTGCAATCACACAGAAAATTCCCATATAAACTGAAATGAAAAATTTTCAAAATCAAATTTGTATTTTTGACGCCAAATGACATTAAAATGCATGAAACATTGAGATGTTTGACAAAAATTGACTTCTTTGGACTTTGGTACATTTTTGCCTTTCTCATATAGAAAGGTTATGCAATCACTCTAAAAATCGACAATCATACCGGCCCGGAGGGAGTATGCAGTGAGGGGTTGCTACTTTAAAATTAAAACTGGTTTAAAATTTCTTAACAAGTTGAAAATTTTCGGCGGGACCCGGACCTCCCGGATCTTACTATGTGATACTGAAACATCGCTTGAAACCAGCGGCGGTCAAGCGATGTTTCAGTATCACATAGTATCTCAAGATCGTGGCTGTCGATCCATTGTATGTATGTGCAAATCGTACTGAACATGTAATATTCATTTCCACCATTGTATTAAACATAACCAGCCATGGAATCGTAGTCTGGACAAATGAGAAAAGCACAATTGCACCACTAGGTGGATTAAGACAGGTTTTTTTGGGAATGCGTCGAGTTGAGACGAAAACGTAATAATAATAACGAAGATAACACTTTCCGAATGTAGAGAGAAATTTATGAAAAATGACGATTTCCATTCTATTCTAGCAGGTTCTGATCGATTTTGATGAGCATTTGATTTTTGTTGTATGACCAATTATATGTATAGGTCAAATGTTTAAAAACAGTAATTTAAGGTCAAGATAGTATCATTTCGAAACCGCCAATTTCGGAGGTTTAGTATCTTCGATGAGTTTTACAAACATTAAACAGCGCATCATTTGATACAATAATTTTGACGGTATATCGCCCAAGAAGTATTTATGGTGAATTTTCTCAGGTTAATATTCATGACTACAATAAAATCTCAACAAATTCGCTAGACACGAACTCTGTTACTATTTTCTGAAAAAATAATTCTGCATAATTTTAAAACTTCAAAAATTACGGTTTCGGAATTATGCCGTTTGGATAGTATGATCGATTTTCACCAAACCTCCACCAAACCGAAGGCTACGCCGCTGATTTCATGTAAGTAGAAACAAAGTCGTTTTACACTCGTTCACAAGAAACTTTTTCGAATGGTGAATATCTATTATAACACGTTGAAACCCCGATTTTGTCAGCCAAATATGAACATATGTTTGATGGGCTCTAGCAGAAGAACAAGACTGAATTCGAGTAAATCCTTTCTTGAGCATATTTTCCTTATCATGAAGATATGCGAAAATAAAAAGTTCATCATAATCAGAAATAGTTATCAGACTACATCAAGGGACGAGAAGAATATTTTAACAGCTTCAGTTTATTATAAAGAAAAAAATTGTCCGTTTTAGTCAATGTCCCCATTTTGTCAGCCTAAAATACACCATGAGACTGATAAAAATGGGTCTTTATTGTATGTATTATTCACTGTGTTTGACATTAACAGGTACATTTCATTTTTGGAGATTTTTTTATTGCATCGAACTACAACAATTTTTAGGTAGTTTTCAAGGGGTTATTTTATAGACTTCTTCCAAACTTTGGCGAACCTATTCCAATTCGTATACCAATCAATTGGTATACTTAAGGGTTTATATGTTGCAGATAGAGAAAATACTGAAAATGAAATTTTCAGCTTTTTTCCTACACAATATTACGAAAGCTTATTAAACAATTTTTCCTAACAAGTTTATGAAAATTATAAACTATTTGAATTTTTTAATAGTTTTATTTTTTATTTAACTGTGATTTTTTAATAAATAGTGACCATCGCTTCACAACGTAGTCTATTTTTCATGGCTTGCGGTGAGCACGATCTCTCGAATTGCTGAACTGAAAATTAAGGAACAGAAATTAATTTTTAGTATTCTTTACAGATTTTAATTCGCCGCGCAGATGGCTCTGAATTAGACCCGCTAGATTTTCAGAGCACTGTGCACCCAGTGCATTAACGCAAGTGACGGAAGGTTATCGAAGAGATTCGTGAAAATTAAAATTCCAGTAATGATGATGATTTTCCCAAATGGTTCGTTTTCGAGAGGTTTTTATTTGTTCTTTGGCATTAGGATCAGCGATAATAATTCAAATCAAGGATACTACTGGGAAATCACCTTTAGAAAAAGTTGATGTCGAAGTAAAATTAGAAACTATGCACGCATGCACTTCAGAGATAGCGTGATATCAGGAGCTGCGATTTCATTTCAACGTTTTTTCGTGAAAAGGGCGATACTTACAAATGTAAACATAAGGCTTTTTTCATACATGCGAATGAGGGCTTTGAAACGCAACAAATTAACCTAAAAATTTGGATTCTACGATATTGCTTTCTTAAACTACAGCAAAAAATACAACGGGCGAAACTGTAATTTTGTTTGTTTATTTAAAGTTTCGCCCTCCATGCAAACAAACAGGGCGATACTTTTTTTGCTAGTAGTTTAGAGGCGAAACTGTTATTTTCGTATTTTTTTAGGATTATCAAGCTGATACCAGCTGTAAATAGTAACAATGATTGCTATTGAAAAAACACGGACGAAATCGGTGGTGTAGAACGGTAGTTATTGTAAAAAAACGTAAGGGCGATACTTCAATGCTGATCGGTGGGACCGAAAAAGTAAACAATCGCCAAAGGGGCGATACTATCATTTTGTCAATTTCAATAGCAAAAACAAATTTTAATTTAATAATTTCAAATACTTTATGAAGTTTTGGGTTTCGATCACTGAATCATGCCATCTAGGATGTAAAAAACACAATAGCTCTAAAATAGGAAATAAAACCAAGTCTGGAAATATTCACTGTTGATTTTCTTTGAATGGTATCACTGCTAGTATCGCCCTTTTCAAGAAAAAGCGTTGATTTCTTACTTCTCAGTCGCATTGGAAATTTGAGTAAAGTATAAACTTCAAATCGATTAAAAAAAATCGATATTTTTGGTCAGTACAATATATAACCTCTTCAGGAAAATTCAGTTTTCCCACCACAATTTAGATATTTTATTAACAGAGCATTAACAATAATTCGTTTGTATGTCTATTTTATGGGCCATTTTTTCGCTTTCCCATTGATTTGGTTTGAGATTTGTAGCACTGATGTTGTCCTATGCTGATTTGAGCGATTCTCTATCCCATGTAGTATGTGTTATCAAAAACATCGCGAAGCATCAAGTTCTAAATGTTCTCAAACGATATAATATACGAAGAGAGTGATAAGAGTTATAAGAAATGTCTCATCACACTGTTAGGTGGATTAAAAACGTTTTTGTTTATAGAGATAGGACCAAACCCGTGGGTGTAGCTGGTAGCCTACTGTATCTTTCGAATGCCGTATGATAAATTTATGGTCATTTTTTTGTTAATAACGGTTTTAGGAACACCGTGATTTCGATCATGCATCATTAAAAATTCAGAAGCGAAGTTCGTGTAATAACTACGGTTTAGATTTCCAGAATACTGTATATAAAGTAATGGAAACAAACCACTTATGTAAAGTATTCTGGAAATGCGAACGTTATGTCTGGCAAACAAACAATTTCGATATTCCACCCTGTAAATATGGGAAAACGACATGGAATATTGATGTGGAACACAAATTTGTGTTGCAGGCGATTGTTGAAATGGATATTGTCTCTGAGATACCAAAGAACGAGTCATTGTATAACCCTTCTCCGAACACTACAATAAGTTCTTATGAAACGTATGACATTACATTATTCGTACGAAAATCTGCAGCTGATGGTATAGATTCAATCGCTGGATTGCCTAACAAAATTTGGACTCCTTCTGAAGATTACCGCTACCCTGTGTCTGGCTCAAGAAAATTGAAATTTCTTTGTTAAAAAAATACCCATGGCTGGCCTACTCAGCGAAAGAAGACGGTGCCTTTTGTAAATGTTGCGTTTTATTTTGTGTACGAGGAGGAGTTGGTAACCAACCCGTGGGTCAGTTGGTCGCGAAGGTATTCAGAAAATGGAAAAATGCTCTAGAGTGTTTTGAAAAGCACCATTCACTGGAGTACCACAAATCTTCACTTTTAAAATGGTCTTTGAGAAATGAAATTGAAGATCAAAACGCCTTGCCCATAGATTCACAAATCTCTAAACAGAAGCGCGATTTTATTATTGAAAGTAGACTACATATGATACCAATAATTGAAACAGTCATTTTTTGTGGTCGACAAGGACTTGCACTCCGAGGTTCTAAGGATACGGGAAGAATCTCTGAGGGCAATCCTTCTGTGAATGATGGAAATTTTAGAGCGATCTTGAGGCTACAAGCCAAAATGGATCAGCGCCTAAAAGCACAGCTGAAAAATTCACCAAAAAACGCAATGTACGTAAGCAACAGGATTCAGAACGAACTACTCTCCATTTGCCACAATTTGATTTTCAAGCACAATATTGATCTGATCAATAATTCGAAAGGCTTTTCTCTTTTTGGAGATTACACGCCAGACATTGGGGGAATAGAACAAGCTTCAATATGCATTCGATTTTTGGATATACAAGAGGGCAAGTTTAGAATTCGGGAAGATTTTTTGTGCTTACTTCCTATTACAGATTTTATTTGAAAAGGTATAGCGACGGTATTTTTGGATTTCCTAAGATCTTCCGGACTTGACTGTACCTATTTTTTTGGACAAGGATACGACGGTGCAAAATCAGTTAGCGGCGAGTTTCATGGAACACAAGCTGTAATCAGAAGTGTTTATCCCCTAGCGCTTTATTTGCATTGCGCCGCTCATAGCTTCAATTTGGCGGTTAGCTCTGCTTGCAAAGTAAGCGCGATAAAAAATTGTATTGGGACTCTTCAAAGTATTCACAATTTCTTCGAGTATCTGAAACGTCGACTTGCCTTTCAAACTGCCATCGATGAAAACGAAGATTTGAAACATTATAGGCGCAATAAGTTGAAAAAACTGTGCGAAACCAGATGGGTAGAAAAACACCAGTCTGTCGAAACTAAAGACAGAGAATTTTCAGGTAAATTTTCTTGATGCTAGTTTTCATTATTATTGGTAGATTTCAAAAGTGAGAGCTAGACATCTGTTCTCAACTGTCATTATGCTATAGAGGAGACTTTTACCATTTCAGATATGTACATCATTTCTAAACTCCGTACATTCCTTAACATTGTCAGGACCTTGGCGAGGCTGTTGAATTGGCTGATGCTGCGAGAAAAGATTTAATAGAGAAAAGAGAAAACGATGTGGAAAACTTTAGGAAAATTTTCGAAACTGTCGGGATAAGTGAAGAATACGATTTTCAATTGCGTAAGCCAATGCTTGCTTCGCTTCAAACTCAACGCGCCCATGTCCAAACCGATTCAGTTGAGGATTATTATCGTATCACTATTTACATTCCCTATTTAGATACATTTATCACTTATTTGCAAGATCGGTTTGTGAAGCATCGAAATAATTTATCGATTTTTTCCTGCCTGTTTCCAAAAAAAAATGGTAAGTTTTTATACAGAGTACTGCGTCCAATTGTTTGAGGCATACTCGGAAGTTTTGCATGATGTTTCGCGTGACGCTTGGATCAGCAAAGTTCAGATTTGGCGACGACGTATCGGTGAAAAAGAAATCCGAAATGTGCTTGAAGCTCTAGATATATGTAATGCTGATGCATTTCCAAATGACCAGCAAATCCTACGTATCCTGGCGATTTTGCCGGTTACCACGGTGACCAATGAACGATCTTTTTCAACGCTGCGTCGTCTCAAAACGTATTTGCGATCGACGATGACACAGAGAAATTGATATTGACGTGCAAGTAGTATTAGATGAATTTTTTTCAGTACCTCGTAGAGTTAATTTGTTGACTGAATGGTTCTTGTTTTTCCTACATTGTCACATTGTAATGTATTATACTTTATCTCCAAATAAATCCTTTATTCAATATTCATGCAATTTGACTCAGTTTGAATGTTTTGTCCTCTCGCGATAATATTTATGATCAAATACAAATGTTTTCGAACATTTATTTTACCCATTCATATAATTGGTTATACAAAAGAAATCAAATGTTAACAAAAATCGATTATGACTTGCTAGAGTCGATCGGAAAAGCGCCATTTTCTATAAATTCCCCTACTTTTGGAAAGTGTTATTCTCGTTATTAATTCAATTGCGTTTTTGTCTCAACTCGACGCATTCCCAAAATAACATTTTCAGCAAATGTTGAAAGTTATGCAATTTTTCGGTGAGCAGTTCTAAGTTTCATAGACATTAAATCAATTCCAATTTCGCTTCCTATTAGAAAGACCCTAATCCATATTACAGTACATCCCTTCAAAAGTGAGCTCACTCTGATAGGAAATCTGAGGGTCATGATTGATTTCAGAACTCTGAAATGAGTTTCTATTGGAATGTTTTAGGCAGGTATTTGATATTGATGAAATAGATCAGTTACAGATAAGGACCGAATCCCATTTTTTCAAAAGTCCTCAGGACGTTTAAAATAAACTATCAATGTAATGATCAGATAATTATCATTGTAATATTGAATTAAATCAGTCAGCATCAATTGTAACCTCCTAGTTCGGTTACCCTGACGGTTCCCATATGAACATGCACAATTTGTTTAAAAAATTACCTGTAAATAAAATATAATAATAATTCCCTATCCTCTATCCCTAAGCTAAAAATAAAATTATTTAAATTTACATTACTATAGAATTAAATTAAATCTTACTATATACTTTCATAAATTTTACTATATACTTTCCTATTCCATAATGTTGTCAGAATTTATCCGATTAAATAAAAATGAAGTAAAGCAAATGAATTATATTTATATTAATTTAACTAAAACTATGAACCTACCCTATTATTAAATTTAAAATTGAATATGAATTTGCTATAAATCATACCCATACCCCTTGACGCCATAATCAATCTCAATCCTTTGACATTACCCTGGGTTTGACAACGCCACGGATATTAGACTGTCATTCGCCGGACCGACCTTCTCGGTCAGGACGTCAAGAGGGATAAAAAAGACCGGAGACGATGGACAATCTCTCTTTTCGGTAACAAAAGTTGATTAATACAAAGTGTGTGCTTAACGTCAGTTCTTTCAGTGACAAAAGTTTCACGTAGTGCACGTGTATCGCCAGTTTGGACAACCCTGCACCGGGTGACATCAAAAACCGATCTGAAGGAGTTCCCCCAGTGTTTCATCGCACATAAGTTGGACCAATCCGCCATTGGGCTGCGCCGAGCCGGTTTGTGCAATCGACGATAACATAATCGGTCGAATCGGTATCGATCAAGCCGGAGACTAAATCGAGGAACGACAGGTGTTGTTGCTGCTGCGACAGCTCGATGGCGGTTCCCGACAGAGTCGGCCAAAGAATCATCTGCTGACAGCTGCCTTGGTTTCTGTCGCTGCTACATGGCGACATTCGTGAGCGAAGCGGTGACATCTAGAGGGATGTATCAACCGCATGGACCACCGTAAGCGTGTGTTACTCTATTCCTATCTACCCCATCCAATAAATATTAAAAGTTTATTCCCTGAATTAAAATTAAATAAAAGGCCGTTTATAATTGTGCATGTTAAATTTGATTAATGAATTTCAATACCAGAGCCCTTTCCACTAGCGATTTTCGGTTGGCTTTGGTACAATTAGGGAAGTCAGTCCGCGCAATTCTTCCGGAGCCAATTGCCCCCGCCGGGCAAACGTAAGTAATTAGTTACACAATTCATT
Source organism: Topomyia yanbarensis (assembly GCF_030247195.1). NCBI lineage: Eukaryota > Metazoa > Arthropoda > Insecta > Diptera > Culicidae > Topomyia > Topomyia yanbarensis. Next base: position 240,050,617 of record NC_080671.1, on the reverse strand, counting down.
TTTAACTTCAATCCAAATATTTTTTTTAGGGTGAGGGGGGGGGGGGGGTTAAACCCCAAAGCCTCCTCTTAGCTACACCGCTGTTTGGAGTTATTTATTTCGCTTTTCATTATCCGAGATATGGTTCAGATCGATCCGATGGTTATAAGTCAGAAAGTTCGCGCAAATGAAAATTTTTGCACCGATAAGTGCACACCAAAAAATAACGAAATTTAAACGACTTGTAAATCAATACGAATGTAAACATACAACGATTGAATCAAAAATTTGGTTGAAAATTAGGGTGATGTGCCTATTATGGCAGTAGAGCCTATTGTGACCCTATTTCGTACCCCTTGGTTTCGAACCAAGCATATGAGATAATGACAATATCGATTTGGCTAAAACAGGTGTGCAAAAAAGCTCAAGTTATATTCTTTATTTGTTGTGCACATACGTATTCAGAACTATCCACTAAATCCAACTTTTAATTAAAACAAAATCACCTTATTGAAATATCTGCTGATCCGCCTCACTCGCGTAGTGAACCGAAACAGGACGCAACGGCGCTTAGCAAAATAAACACTTTCGAGCCAGCATTTACCGCCTCATATCTCGTTATTCCGGCACAAATATATTAAATATTGCACGGATACATACCTTTATTTTAGCTGGAGAACCTTTTTACGATTATTTCACTTTAAAAGCACTCGTCAAACACTAGAATAGGCCTAGTGTTATAATAGGATAAAACTAAATACGGGGGTTCCTATTATTGGCATGTTTTACTGATATACTACCACAATCAAAACCAACTTTTTGCATCCATCATACAGAAAAGAATCACCAGTGCGGCCAAACCAAAACATGAACTTGAAAACATAATGTTATGCAATTTCAGGTATAAGTAATCAATTATTTCAAGTTATTCAACTAATTGTTGATTGCAGATATTTTATTTTCATCTGCACATACAATTTGGATCGGGAGGAAGTAATGTGTGATGTGAATTTTATATTCCAGTTGTTAACTTTCGCATGGTTATTTCCTGCATGCGCAGTTCTGGGCGCTCTTCTACTAACAGCTGATGAGTTTCTTTCGTGTGCGTAATGTTTACGTTTGTTTTGATCGGCTGAAAAAAGCAGAATAATTCGTTTTACAAATCACGCGTTGGCGTCCATGATCTGGATACCTAGTTAGAATCGACGCAAATGAAATATGAGGCATTGCGTTTCAACTAGATTGTTTTTCGATGAGGTGGAAATCGGCACACCCATGAGGCGATAATTGGAACGTTCAGGTGGGAATAGATGCACAGAATAGAACATTTATTTTCATTTATGCTGAAAATTGAGACAATTCTGCCAAATAAGCATTATACAGATGTTTAAGAAACAGTACACTGATACTTTATTCTGAAAAAGGTTATAGGTAATATGGCTTCTTTTTAAGTTGTTCAAAAAATAGTGCGACCCTCTCCATAATGGTGCCAAAATAGGCTCATCACCCTACGTTAAAATCAATTGGAGCATCAAACAGCATACAATTTTACACTTTCATTCGTATAATATTACATGTCATTTATTTTACAGCAGTATTCGAGTAAAAATACATTGAAGTGCATTGGTTTTCCGTTTAAAGAAACTGTAATTTTCAATCCACGTGTAAAATTATAGTAAAATTCGTTGAAGAAAGCACGACAAGTCGTGTGTATTTGTTTATATATATTATGTTTAAATTTATATTCATGCTCCAAATATGTGCATGAAAATAAACTTAAAATTACAAAATATTTTAAAGTATTTAAAATAGATATTTCATGTCTGGAGTAAAGTTATTCGCAAAAGTAAGAGCTACGAATTAGCAGAAGACATCATCTCAATACAATCGCTTTCTAGAAAATTTATGAAAATATCTCACTCGTAGTGGGATTAATCAGTAAAATCACAATACTTAAAGAAAGAGCATAATGTATCCTTTAAATTCTTTGGAGATACTATTGACCTCAAATTAGCCGTTTTGACGTTATTAATACACTGAATGTTTTTGGTCTTATTTCTGGCTGTAGGAAATGATAAAAATCTTTCGTCCGTATTTTATATACCTCTTTCCTTTGGATTTAAACAATCTATAGTTTGTTCGAAAGGTATTCGTATAAGCTTTCTACAAATATATAAATTGCTTAGTTACGTCTTCAAATTCGGCCGCAAATTTCAAAAAACTTCAAAAAACACCATTTTACCACCACCTTCAAGCATTCATACCTCGAAAACTATCAGAATCAGAATCAGAATCAAAAACCATTTAATAGCGTTCTGTCTGATAGGCCTTTCATTTAAATTTGGTTTGGATAAGATCGGTTCAGCCATTGCTGAGAAACACGAATGAGAGTTTGTCCGTTACATACTCTCCCTCTCTCTCTCTCTCTCTCTCTCTCTCTCTCTCTCTCTCTCTCTCTCACACACACACACACACACACACACACACACACACACACACACACACACACACAAACACACACCCACATACACGGCCCTACTGCGAGTTGGGGAGTTTTGCTTGGATATGGTGGGGCTAGGATTGGGCTCTTCTAAACCTCTAAAAAAGCCATAACTCCAAAAGCAGTCCGAAGCGAGTCTGTGCCGCTTCTGCAAAGATCCTAAGATCCCAATAATCTAAGATCTTAGCAATAAAAGCTAACAGCATGGCTGCCTCCGTCCCAACAAAACCCTGGCAGGTCTCCAGGTACGTTCAAAACTCGTCATCATTTGGTTGGTGGTACTAGGTTCGGTTGAAGCATTCCAGATTTTCGCCGATCCGGCTCTGAACACTACTCCCCATGAACGATAGTGTCAACCCTTGTATGACCTCACTGCTGCTTTTTGGCAGCATAGATAATCATGGGATCGCGAGAGGCGACTATGTGCAGCTAGTGGAGATAGCGGCCCGGAGTTGGGACACAATGAAATGGAGAAACAACAAGCAACCAATATAAACGGAGCAGGCACGATGAATCCGTTTGCCAGAGGTGGGTTGGTGAGGTCACCACCACCAATAGTAGCTTAAGTCATTTAGCAAGAGCAGGAGGAGGGGAAGCTGAAGCAACAGCAGCAGCAAAAACAGCCAGAGCAGAGCGGAATGAGCTACGGAAGGAGAAACACGGGAAACATGAAAAAAGAAGGAGGAGCGAAAAGGGGAGCAGAAGAGGAAATCAGAACCCTCGGCTCGTCAGAAGGCGCCTAAGGGAGAAGCCGTGCTCGTTAAAGCAAATGACGAGACTACGTACGCAGCACTGCTCAAAAAGGTCAGAGAGGAGCCGGAGCTGAAAGATTTGGGGGAAAATGTGTTAAGAGTCAGGCGTACCCAAAAAAATCAGATGCTCCTCGAGCTGAAGAAGAATACTACGACTAATAGCTCTGCCTTGCAGGAGGCTACAACTAAATCAGAGGGTGGAAAGGCAGAAGTTAAAGCCTTAAGCCCGGAGATGGTAATTGTGTGCAAGGACCTTGATGAAATAACGACGGAAGACGAGCTGAGAGGTGCAATGAAGCAGCAGTGCAAACTGGGTGAGGTACACATGACGATCCGGTTAAGGAAGGGATACGGAGGAACGCAGACAGTGATGATTCGTTTACCGGTAACCGCTGCAAACAAGGCACTGGAGGTAGGTAAAGTTACAGTTGGATGGTCGAGATGCCTACTAAGAGCAGCCCCACGAGTAAATAAACAAGCGGAGAAATGCTTCAAATGTTTAGGCTTTGGACATTTTAACAGGGGCTTGCAAAGTCCCGGACAGATCTGGGATAAGCTGGAAATGCGGAGAGACGGGCCATCTTGCGAGAGACTGCACGCAGAGGCAGAAGTGCTTGCTTTGCATCCCAGCGGAAAGAAACGACCATCAGACGGGTGGCTTTAAATGCCCAGCCTACAAGAAGGCGACTGCAGGCCAACGGTGATGGAGATGACCCAGATAAATCTGAATCACTGTGATACCGCACAGCAACTGTTGTGGTAATCTACGACAGAAACTATGTGCGATGTCGCTTTGATCGCAGAGCCCCTAATAACGGTAACTAGGTGGCGGATAGATCAGCAACCGCTTTGATACAAGTAATGGGTAGATTCCCCATCCAAGAAGTGGTAGAACGTTCATATGAGGGTTTCGCGATAGCCAAAATCAACGGCATCTTCGTATGTAGCTGCTACGCTCCTCCAAGGTGGACGGTAGTCATTGGTGGTGACTTCAACGCCTGGGCTGTCGAATGGGGCAGTAGAGTAACCAACACAAGAGGGTGTATCCTGCAGGAAGCTCTAGCGAAGTAAGAAGTACGATTGTGCAATGAAGGTTCTGTTAGCACATTTCGGAGAGACGGGAGGGAGTCTATCATCGACGTCAAATTCTGTAGTCCCTCATTGACAGCGAACTTGGATTGGAGAGTATGCGAAACGTATACGCATAGTGACCACCAGGCGATTCGCTACCGTATCGGTCAACGGAACCCCGCGACAGTACAGAGAAGGATGACCGGTGAACGAAAGTGGAACACGAAAGCCTTCAACAAAGACCTCTTTGTTAAGGCACTTCGGCCGAACGGCGGGACCGAGAACGTGGATGCGGCTGACCTAACAAGAATGATTGTGGCGGATTGTGACGCCACAATGCCGCGAAAACTGGAATCACGAAACAAACGGCGTCCAGCTTACTGGTGGAACGAGACGCTTAGTACGTTACGCGCTACTTGTCTCAGAGCCAGAAGGCGGGCTCAAAGAGCAAAGTTGGAACCAGATAGAGAAGAGCGTAAGGCAGCGTTTCGGGAAGCTAGGGCCACTTTAAAACGGGAGATCAGACTTAGCAAGTCAGAGTGCCACAAGGAGCTATGCCGAGAAGTAGAAGCCATACCGAGTCGTGATGGCGAAAATGAAGGGTCCGACCACGCCAGCCGAAATGGGTCCGAGCAAGCTGAACATAATCGTCGAAGGTCTTTTCCCGACGCACGATCCAGCTATATGACCACCGACACCGTACGGCGAAGAAGAACGAACAAACACGGATCGGCAAGTGACTGACGACGAGTTAGCAGAAGCATCGAAGCGCCTAAAATCAAAGAAAGCCCCTGGTCTGGATGGAATACCAAACGTGGTACTGAAAGCTGCGATCCTGGCATATCCGGACATGTTCAGGATAGTGCTGCAGAAGTGTCTAAATGAAGATAACTTCCCCGAAATGTGGAAGATCCAGAAGCTGGCGATCCGGCCTCGTACAGACCCATATGCCTGCTGGATACACTCGGGAAACTCCTGGAAAGGATCATTCTTAACAGGTTGACTAAATTCGCGGAAGGTGAGCGCGGACTGTCCAAGATGCAGTTCGGTTTCCGCAAAGGAGCATAGACAGTGGATGCAATTCGGACAGTGCTGAGAAGTCATCTAAACAGAAGCGAAGAGGAGATCGATACTGCGCTGTGGTCACGATAGATGTGAAGAACGCGTTCAGCAGTGCCAGCTGGGAAGCCATCACTGCAGCGCTGCATAGAATGAGGGTTCTCGACTATCTATGCCAGATCCTGAAGAGCTACTTTCAGAGCAGAGTGCCACTGTACGAGACGAGCGAAGGGCAGAAGTCATTCCGTGTCACAGCGGGCATTCCTCAGGGCTTCATTCTCGGTCCAACTCTTTGGAACGGGATGTACGATGGGGTCTTAACACTGCAGCTGCCTAGGAAAGTGAAAATCGTGGGTTTCGCGGACGAAGTGTCACTAACGGTGATGGGTGAGACACTTGAAGAAGTGGAGGTGTCGGTGACGGAGACAATAGACGCGATCGAGAACTGGATGAACGGGGTCAAACTGCAAATAGCTCACCACAAGACGGAGGTGTTGTTGGTCAGTAACTGCAAAACGGTTCAACGGATGCAGATCGACGTCGGAGGGCACGTGATTGCACCGAAGCGTGCATTGAAGCAATTGAGAGTTATAATCGACGACCGGTTGAGCTTCAACAACCACGTTGATTACGCCTGTGAAAAGTCGGCGAAGGCAACAAACGCAATAGCGAGAATCATGCCAAACGTCGGCGGCCCGAAAAGCAGCACGAGACGTCTGCTATCTACTGTTTCGTCATCGATACTCCGATATGGGGTTCCTGCCTGGAGTGAAGCTGAAAACCAAGCGGAACCGTGAAAAGCTAAACAGGACATTCCGGCTGATGGCCGTACGAGTCGCGAGTGCCTACAGAACAATATCGTTGGAGGCAGTATGCGTTATCACCGGGATGATCCCCATCTGCATTACCCTGGCGGAGGACGTGGACGCTATCAGCGGAGAAATGCACGTAACGCTAGGAGACTGGTCCGAGTGGACTCGTTGGCTAAATGGCAACAGGAGTGGGACAACGCGGAGAAAGGAAGGTGGACCCACGACTCATCCCAAATGTGTCGGCCTGGGTACATAGGAAGCATGGAGAGGTGAACTTCCATTTGACGCAGTTTTTGTCCGGGCACGGATGCTTCCGGAAGTACTTGCATCGGTTTGGACATGCTTCGTCACCCCTTTGACCGGAGTGTGCGACTGTGCAGGAGACACCGGAACACGTGGTCTTCGAATGCCCTAGGTTCGAGGAAGTTCGTAGGGGTATACCTGGTATGGCAGTGGACAATATCGTCGAAGAGATGTGCCGTGACGAACATACCTGGGACGCTGTCAACAGAGTGGTCTCGAGCATACTCTCCGAGCTGCAGAGGAAGTTGCGAAGAGACCAACAAAAAGCCATAAATCGGGTTTCGAGAGAAATTCCGCCGCCGGGGAACTCTCCGACTGTGTAGACTAGGTCCACCGCCGGGGACCAGTTGGGTAGTACGTGACGTAGCACCGAGTTGGGTTGTCGGGGCGCCTGTGAACCGGACGTCAAGCTTCACCGTAATCGCCGAACCGATCTCGACGCCCTACCGGGTAGCTCGTGAGTAGGCTAGATCCACCGCCGGGGATTAGACCGAGTAGACCGTGTCGCAGAGCTATCAGTGGGTCGGGGGCACTGGTGAACCGGAAGTTACGCTCCAACCGAAATCGCCGGATAGACCTCAGCACCTACTGCATGGCCCGTTGAGTAGGCTAGATCCACCGCCGGGGACTAGATCGAGTAGATCGGGACGACGCGGAGAGCTAAATGGCTCACAAACACGAACATCGGTATCACGAGAAATCAACCGCTCGGTTTCAGGAGAACAGGCTAGATCCATTGTTAGTGACTAGACCGAGTAGTTCGCGAACAAGTGAGGGCGGGAGCTGAATGGCTTATCGGGAAAGTAGAGCGAAACGGAACGAGAGGAAGCTAAAGGGCTCAAAAAATTGTGGTGCTAAAACAAAAGAAGAATCGGTATCGGGAGAGCTTCCTTCGCCGGGGAACTCTCCGTCGGCGTAAGCTAGGTTCACCGCCGGGGACTAGACTGAGTAGATCGCGATGAGATACCACCAGTCGCAGGTCGTCGGGGCATCAGCGAACCGGACGCCCTGCTCCACCGGAATCGCCGAACTGACCGCGACACCTGGTTGGTTGGCTCGGATTCGGGAGAACTTCTTTCGCCGGGGAATTCTCCGTCGGAGTAGGCTAGGTCCATCGTCGGGGATCAGACCGAGTTGCTCGCGAACAAGTTTGATGCTCAACGAGTAAACTGCGCTGAATGATGCGAAAAGGGAGTTGCGGTGCTAACTGGCACAAGGGAGCCGAAGGGCTCGGTGAATTGGATAGTCTGAAGTTTGCCGCCCAGATTGTATTCGTGGGGGAGGAGCACTAAGTCTCGACTCACAGCCAGCTTTCCGACTGCCATGCAGAAATTGCCAGTCTGTGTGGATGGTGGAGAATTGGTGGTGTGTCGAGGAGTGGGGCTATAACCCTGCGGAAGAAACGAACTAGTAGTTGAATTAGAGTGTGTGCTATGCACATAGAAACCCCTACCCGAAGTAATGCCGTAAGGTAGTGCCGGGGAGGAATCAGGTTCTGGGCAAGAGCAGCGGTTTTTTAACGGGTCGGGTGATGGCAGCCCAAACCCGTTCCCTGAGACATTGGGGTTTTTGTACATTTTCCCTCAGGTCTCAGGGTTTTCCTGAATTTTTTTTTACTGCTCTAAAAAAATCACACACACAGACAGACATTGTCCAAAATCGTCGAGTTGAGTCGATTGGTATATAAAACTCGGCCCTCCGGGCCTTGGAGAAAGTCTTGAAAGTTTGACCGAATTCTATACATTTCTTTTAAAAGAAATTAAAAACGTCGAATCAATGATTATCTTTCGTTAAAAAGTTATAGTGTATTCGGAAGAGTTGCTGTATTATACATAGCGCTTTATTTGGTTGAATCATACTAGTTCGGTATTCAGTCGATAGGGCGGCGCTGTTATCAACTTTTTTATAAAGCTAGATAGAAATGTGGTGTCTTCGAGAAAGTTGTAGGTCCTATGATTTTAAACATATCTTCTGAAGATGCAAATTTTGCAGGTCCTGTATGTTTAGAGATAGAGAAGGTTTTGGCTAAAACTTTTACATACAGATTATGTTTTCAAAAGTGCGCCATATTTCAAAACCTGTAGGATCTACAAAGTTGGTATCATCAGAAGAAATATTTATAATTACCTGACATACAACTTTGCTGTATACACCATCTTTCTATCTCGTTCAATTAAAAAGTTGATTACAGCCACGCCCTAGCGACTGAATTCCAAACTAATATGAAATGATCAAATAAAGCGCTCGATGTCACACAAGAACTTTGCCAAAGACACCATAATTCTAAAACGAAAGATAAGGAAATGACGTGTGAATTGTGGGTTAGCCCCTTTTGGACGCTAGTTACCCCCGGGGTTAGCCCCCCGAATTACGAAAATGCTCGTGAATTGAAAAGCAGTAATGTAATAATCTTATTTTTTCTAAACAACATGGGTCAACGAGCTACTAATAAAATAAAGTATTTCTACAATTAAAACAATGTTACTTTGCGGCAGTTTTTTTCCATTTCCTGTAAAAAATGAAAAATGTGAGTTAGCCTTTTTTGTACGCCAGCCATTCATATATCCATTTGAATAACATAGATTTGAATACAGTTTTATTTCAGAAATCATCTTCTATTTCACCTTTGAAGCTCTGTAAAAAATCGATGTTTTGTCCTTAAAACTTAATAGAAAACTCTATTCAACCTATTTACAAACAGAGAAAAATATTAAACATTCGAAATAAAATTTAGAGGTTTTGTCCAACCAAGTAACACTGTGCGTTATTGTGGCCCATTTTGTCCCGACACAGATGCGTTCTGCTTCGCCAATTTTTTAAAAGAGTAATTTGTTATGATTTTGAAAAACAGAATATTTTTCATGTTTTTTTGATATTTTGCGAATCGTTATGATTGTGATTACAGAGGAAAATGAGGGTAAAATGATACCATTATTGCAGAGGAAAATGTTGGTTAAATGATATCATCACAATTTACGTTTTGATCATATTTCCTTAGTCACTAGCGGGTACGTTTTACCCCATCATCTTCTATAGAGACAAATATCCGACGGGAAAGTTAGGATAAAATGTTAAAATTTATTCCGCATCATTCACCCTATAATAATCTAATTTACCTCTGGGGGTGAGTTCACCCCCGGTTGAAAACCACTGTACTAAGGGAAATTACATGGTGCTGTGGAACGAAACTGATAACATATTTTTTAAGAGCGCCCAGTTGAATTAAATATATTTTATAAGGGGCTCTTACTAGCACTAAATATATAAAAAAGAATTTAACCATTTGATTGACTAAGATAAATTAATTGTTAGAATTGAACATTTAATTTATATGATAACAAAATAATAATGGTGAAAAAACCAGTAATGATAAGAACGTAATATTTTTTTTTAAATGCTATTATCGAAAATAAATGGATGGTATGCTTATATGACATAATCATCTATCTTCGTTTTAATGTATTGCCGGTTAAAACGAAGATAGTTGATTATGTAATATAAGCATAAGGTTGGACCGTCACTTGAGATTGAATTTCCAAAGCGTACAGTTAGTTCTTTTTATTGCGCGCACCATAAAGAAAGAAACATTGTATAGTTTCAGGTTTGGATTTGGCTTTCCTTTTGGGAATAAAGTAAGTATGTTATCTGACGCTTTCTTGATGGTTATCGTTTCTGCATTAAAATCGGCAGACAGCCTTTGTTGATTCTAAGATTAGGAGATATGTATAAAGTGATATATAATGTCTTTTTCGCTTCAGATATTTGATATTCGTGCCAGCAGTGCTCCGAAGGAAATGGCGGATTCGATGACAGAGATTTTGATTCTATGAGACAATCGACTGACGGTGTAGAAATGCCAGAAGTAATGAGCAGCGGTAAGCTGTAACTTCGTAAGAGTTTTAAAAGAGGGAATGAGATACTTACTACCATGTAAACGAAATCTGTAAGCAGCACCAACATACATTATAATTCTAGACCGAACAGTTCAGAAACTGTACGGGATGGCGCTGGGCCTCTGGCCTTCGACTGGCATGGTCCATTCTCTTTGATTCGGACGTCTTCATGGCTGGTTGGTAGGCGTCCTACTTACAATTGGATATATCAATACGCTTGGGTGGGGAACATGTGGATTAGAGTGACAGGAAAAAAATGACCCCTATCGGCCCACCCCTGAGTCGATTTCTAGTCTCACCAGGAGTACTTGTTCCAAATTTGAAGCAAATCGGACAAGTCTAGCTACCGGACCAACGTGCCTGAAGTTTGTATGAGATTTTTCGACAATTTACATGGAGAAAACCCACTAACTCGCATTTTTGCCGCTTGGTGGCACTGTATGCATCGTATTATCACTGTAGGTGAAAATAAGAAAGATAATTTAATTGTCTACAACTTTGTCGAAGACTGCTAATGAATCTGACTTTGTTAAAAGAAGTTATTATACTTTTCGCGAAGTGATGTCTGAGTCAGTTTTCCATAGGGCCTAGCAGTGCATGCTTGTGCATCAGTACTCGATTCACACGAACTAAACAGTTTTGTGAAATAACCGTTAGATTTAGCTCAATAGTATGTTCAGAAGAATTGTAGTAAATAATAGAAGTCATGTTTTGGTTAGAAAATTTTAGTTCCACATTGTACCGCATAGAGGGCGCCAACGCTAACTTTTCAACGGAGAGAGATAGAAATTAGGTGTCTTCCACAAAGTTGTAGAACAGGCATTTTGCAATAATTCTCCCGAACATCTCGATATTCAATCTCTCTCCGTTGACAAGTTAGTATAGGCGCCCTCTATGCGGTTACATTTGGAACTAAAATTTTCCAGCCAAAACATAACCCGTGTTATGTGGTATAATTCTTCTGAACATACTATTGAGCTAAACCTAACGGTTATTTCACAAAAATGTATAGTTCGTGGGAATCGAGTACTGATACACAACCATGCACTGCTAGGCCCCATGGAAAACTGACTCAGACATCACTTCGTTAAAATTTTAATAACTTCTTTTAACAAAGCCGGATTGACTAACTGTCGTCGACAAAGTTGTAGACAATTAAATTATCTTTCGTATTTTCACTTACCGTGATAATACGATGCATACAGTGCCGTCTAGCGGCAAAAATGCGAGTTAGTGGGTTTTCTTCACGTAAATTGTCGAAAAATCCCATGCAAACTTCAGGCACGTTGGTCCGGTAGCTAGACTTGTCCGATTTGCCTCAAATTAGGTGCAAGAATTCCTGGTGGGACTAGGAATCGAATCAGCGGTGGGCCGATTGAGTTTTCAAAAATTCATTATTTTTCTGGGCAGTCAAATGTGGATCTTGCTAGTTATTGACTCTTTTGATCTTGGGTATGGATTAGTTCGGGCAAGGAGTGAACACCCAAGAGATAGTTGATCATTCAGGACTTATGTTTATGATTTTTTAACTAGACCAAGCACTCCGGCTCTTAGAAATGCTAAGCAGCCCTTTCGGGTCGGTTTGGTCTGTTCGAGTCGAAACAGATGGACACTCGGTTCGAGCAAACTTTATAGGGAATCGCGGATAAGTATTTTTCATATCCTTTATGGGCAAAGATTCTTTTTGTGGAACTCAAACATGCGTTCACCCATTTAGTCCTTCAGTATAATGACAAAAGAAAAAAATGAGTATATGTGAAACAGCAAAATTGTAGAAAAAAATATACGCGAGTAAGAACTAACACTGCTAGTATGTTTACGGTATTCATAGTCGATTGATCCGCTTCGGATCTACGAGACAAAAAGGAGATTAGGAAGAGACAAAAGCGGATTCAATGCGAAATTTTTCACTATGACGTTGACTCCAAGGCGATGGTAGGGTCATTTTCCATAAAATTGGACAAACTAGATGACACGATATTACACGCTCTCTGCAACAAACTTGCGTCAAACAGTAGGTATGTATGTAGGAATGTAAGATCGTTTGTATGAATATATGGCCTGTATGTATGGATGTGTATAGGAGCAATATATGCCTGAGCAACATGGAGGGATAGCCTCTGTCCCACCATAACGGTCATGGGAAGCCGGGTGTGCGATCATAGGTATGACCATAAAGCACTGCACACACTGACAAGTGTGACGGTGAGACGGTAGGCATACAGTTATTGAGACAGTCCGATTGCACACTGATCAGGCAATGTAATTCTCACTCACGCACGCGAGAAGGAGCTTATCCTATGTCTATCTTTTCCGGGATAATTAGAGTCGCATAACTCTCCGTCTCCACAAATAAATAAAAATAATTTTTCCGATCAAATTTTTCAGATTTTTTCTTTCTTACTGGAGAAGGTATTTTATTTTCGTCAAAATTAATAAAAGTGTCAAAATATACATTTCATTTCAAAGAAAAACGACGGAGAAGTGTATTAAATGACGCGAGCTTAGAGAAAAAATTTATGTTAAAGCAGTCTGCACATAAAGCAACAAACAACAGATAACATGCATCCGCCACAAGTTTGCTTCAAATATTAATTTGCATTTTGTTCTACCTATTCACATGGCAACATCAGAGGACACGCTGCACTTTGACAAAAGTTTATCGCTTCTAATACTTATGGCGGACATGTTAATGTTATTGTTATTTATCAGTGTCAGGCATTGCATTTATCACTCATATCAGTAAATTAGTCCGAATTATTTTCCACTCCGACAATAAAAACTCACATTTTCACACGAAAAGTTATTGACAATCACACCACATCTCCGGATAACTACAACACATTATTTCTCCGGATAAATAAAACCGCCAGAGAATGAGCGAATGAGTTTATCACGGTATTCTTTTTGTCACAATTCATTCTGCTGAGTCAGACGGTAAATGCGGCTCAGTTCTTCAAAATATTAGATTTTCAGTTTTGAACCTTTATTATGAAAAAGTGAATAATAGTTGTACATTGTCTATGTAAGACTGACAGTTCCAAGACTAATGCATGATTTTATTTCAGATATGCGAGGATGGATCTCATATGCTTCAGAATGACAATGTGAGCTATATGCATAACGGTAAAATTGAATGTACTGCATTATCATAAATGAGCTCTCTAACCTAACGAAATCATCTGTATTGTTAAGTGTTGCTCCAGCAAAAATCCATGAAATGCTCTGCTCTTATTCCCTTTGCCGGAACTAATGTTTCGTAATCACGTAAGAGATACAATGGTACTTAAGGGAGAAAGCGTCTCTATAGAAGTTTTTTTCTGTGGAAATCCTGAGCCACATGTGGTGTGGCTGCGGGCTGTTAGTAATGCACAACAAAATTAAAATTGTTTACTCATTAATACACTTTTAGGGTCACAAAATAGAAGACACCAATACTAGAATTGTTATGAAATCTGGTTATTCCGCACTTTTCATTCGTGACATCAAAACGTATCAGAGTGGCAAGTACACAATACTTGTGATGAACGCGCATGGAATCAAGGCTATATCATCTTCAATAGCAGTAAAGGGTCCTCCTGAACCTCCAAGTGGCAAACCTAGCATTTTAGTTGGGACAGATTGGGTTAAAGTAACTTGGTGCTGTCCGCCATACGATGGAGGCGGCATTTTATCAGGATTCAGGTAAGTAGTTTGATTACCTTTTACTATTCAACATCTTAGCGAAGTCCTCATATCAAGAAGACTGCAACTCTGTCCAAAATATGGATACATTGGCCGGTAGAGCTTAGTATGCACCTCCTGCGAAATGAAGTCGTAAAAAATTTCTTTTTCCAAACCAAGTTTTGAAATTTCGCCATAGATCTTTGATTAGGGACTAAATCACAAATGTAAACAAATTGAGTTATCGGTATTATGACATTATGCGACTAAAATACTACATAATAGGTGTAAACATTGATTAAAATTAGTTTTAGTTCGTTTAATAATTATAGAAAACACAACGGTGAAACATGCATTTTTCTTCGAGAATACAATTTAGGCCCTTCTTCTCGAATAGAATATAAGGGCAAAATTTGCAGTTGCGAACATAAATAGGGCAAATGGCTATTATTCTCAAAATTTTCCGGTAAACTACGGTTGTATTATATAAATGATAAATAATATCCACCTTGATACTGCCTACTCAATGGTTGTTGCACATAAATATTCGAATATTTCGATATTTTCATGAGATACACGTACACCTTTCATTTGCAATGGGCTTCTATGCGTCCATTTGCTGAGCCCTATTAAAAATATCATGTCGAGCTCGCCAATTCACCCGGCCTTATCATAGCCAGACAGAGTTAGTTTAGCCCATTTAACGCGCCCTTCTGAAAATCATGTTCATGGTTAAGCCTTTTCACAAACGTCGAATTGTGAAGGGTGAAATCACGACTGGATAGCCAATAGACTTTTCTACGGATCATGTACGTACACGTCACATGACACAAATACTACATCACTAGGTGGTGGAAAATAAACAAAGACGGCAAAAGCAAATGGGACTGTTTTCTACTAAGAAACTGCATTAGTGTTCGTTGGACCGGTCGACAAGAACTCAATTCTACCAACAAAAACATATATTATTCAAACTCTTTGTTATATGCTCAGGCTAGCTTGGGTGTATTCCTAGATATTGAGGGTGCTTTTGCGAATGTGTCCTTCCAGTCTATTCTGGAAGCGACGCGGTCATGGGATACCTGCATGTATCTCGGGTTGGATAAACGCAATGCTTAGTAACCGCATACTTTGCTCGTCACTGCAACAGGCTGAGATACGGAAGTTGAGTATTTGCGGTTGTCCTCAGGGCGGCGTTCTGTCACCTTTGTTATGGAACTTAGTAGCTGACGGCTTGTTGAAGAAACTCAATGAGCTTGGATTTCCAACCTACGGGCTTGCTGACGATTACCAAATACTAATTACTGGATTTTGCATCGGAACAATCTTTGACTTAATGCAACAGGTATTAAGAGCTGTCGAACAGTGGTGTCGACAAGCTAAACTATCAGTTAACCCAAGCAAAACTTCAATGGTTCTTTTCACGAAGAAGCGAATAACAACCGGGGTTCGTCCCTTGCAGTTCTTTGATTCTGAGCTACTCTGTGCAGATCAAGTCAAATACGTTGGAGTCATATTGGATTCCAAACTGAATTGGTCTGCTCACATTGAGTTCAGAGTAAAGAAAGCGTGCATGGCCTTCGGGCAGTGCAGACGAACTTTTGGAAAGACCTGGGGTCACAAACCTAAATACATCTATTGGATTTACACGACAATAGTACGTCCAATACTGTCATAAGGATGCCTTGTGTGGTGGCAGAGGGGAGAGGTGGTGACAGTCCAGTCAAAGCTAAACCATCTGCAAAGAATGGTGCTCATGGCGTTGACTGGTGCTTTCACCACGACTCCGACTGCTGCTCTTGAGGCACTTCTAAATATCAAACCATTACACATACACCTCAAACAAGAAGCACTATCGTGTGCATACAGACTGCAGGTTACTGGGATTTGGAACAGTAATCATATTGATCTTGCTACCAGTCATACACGATTGTGGTCACAAATGGTTACATGGGGTGAAGATATTCTTGCTCCCAGCGATATTACACTCACTTGTAGTTTTCCTTACAGGACATTCCATGTGAAGATTCCCTATCGAGCAGAGGTTGTCTGGCTTTATGGAAAGACAACAACAAACGCAAGTGGTCTGTTACACTGACGGTTCTCTGATGGAGGGACGTGCTGGTGCTGGTGTCTACTGCCGTGAAATGAGATTGGAACAATCTCACTCACTAGATAGATACTGTACTGTATTCCAAGCAGAAATCTTTGCAATTATGTGCGGGGTGCAATCGGCCCTTCAACTGAGTTTGTCCGGCAGAGTTATAAACTTCTGCTCCGATAGTCAGGCTGCAATCAAGGCCCTTAGCTCAGGCAAATCCCGGTCCAAGCTAGTGATCGCGTGCCGAACCCAAATCGAAGAACTCAGCACTGTCAACACTATCTACCTTGTCTGGGTGCCCGGACATTGCGGTATTACTGGAAATGAATGGGCTGACGAATTGGCCAGGGCAGGTTCAGCGATTGATTTCGTTGGTCCTGAACCCGCGCTGCCAATTTCGACAAGTTGGATGAGGGAAAAAATACGGTCCTGGGCTTCGTCCGAGCACCGCAATTATTGGAGAAATCTACAAACGTGTCGCCAAACAAAGGCGTTTCTAGAACAACCATGCCCAGTGGTTTCGGAAAATCTCTTACATTTTTCGAAGCTCCGCTGCGGCATGCTGACCAGGGCTTTAACCGGCCACTGCAAACTCAATTATCACATGGCAACTATTCAGCGCGCTGAGTCTTTTTCATGTGATCTTTGTGAATCCGACTACGGAACCTCATATCATCTGATATGCAACTGTCCAGCGGTAGCGCAATTGCGATTTCGAGTCTTCAGCCGTCGTTATATAGACGAAACCATGTTTGGACGACTGAAACTCAGAGACATACAAAAGTTTCTTATCCAATGTGGTAAAGAGCTTTAGGCTCATTCGCAGTCAAGTTGAACTACTTGTGAGTTTAACTTACCTGTTGTTTATTTTTGTTTTGTGCTGTTATTTTTCCCACCCTTCCAATTCTACTTCCCCACACCTCCTTGTCCTTTCCTTCCGCTCAGGAAATGATGAAAACACACGGCAAGGCACAAATCCCCGACTACATACGGGGAACGTGCCATTTGAGCCAATATATTCTGATTCCTGATTCCTACCAACAAAAACATATATTATACAAACTCTTTGTTATATTGTTACAAGGTATAACCATAGATGCTTTAGGAAAAAAATAATGTATATCTACAATAAAAGCTACATTTAAAAAGATGGGTGGGTAATGTCTGTGACATAATCAAAGCGTCGTGACTTCACTTCGAGACGTTAATTTAAATCTAATGATATTCAACGGAATCACGTTTGAATGGGAAATTTTCAGATAATTCTCTATGGTAATAATGGTGGTTCTGAAAAGAACCTTTGATTTCGGCGTTGGTGTTGATGGTGATGCGCTGGAACGTTGGATGCTGCTGACTTCTGTTCACTATGCTCAGGCTCATCTGCGATGCTGATATGATTGGTGTAGGTGTAGGTCGTCAACCGGTTATAATTTTACTGTGTTGTATATTACAGATTACATATTAACTCACTGGATCAATCAAACAAAGTATTGGTCTGTGATATGAAAAGTACGAAATATTTCTTCGGCTTTCTATACTAACGTTTTTAACAAACACTAAATCAATGCCTGTACCTCCAAGTGTAGTAGCTTGTGAAGGATCAGAGATAAGACGAAGCTTGAGGCATTCATTCATGAAATGAACAAATTTCATGGTTTCCTGCTTTGAAATGTCTATATTAAAATCTCCTGAAACAACAATCGGAATATTTTTCCGAGCATACGGAAATAAATTACGTGTTACGAAAAATTGCTTTTCTTTAAATGTTGTATCTGGCGAAATGTACACAGCAACCAGCAACGTTTTAATACCTTTTAGCATAACTTCCGTTGCACAAATGTCTCCGTTATTATCCGCCAAGGACAAATTCTCGTCATGCTCTTCACTGACTTGTTCAATTTCAAAGTATTGGTCTGTGATATGAAAAGTACGAAATATATCTTCGGCTTTCTATATTAACGTTTTTAACAAACACTAAATCAATGCATGTACCTCCAAGTGTAGTAGCTTGTGAGGGATCAGAGATAAGACGAAGCTTGAGGCATTCATTCATGAAATGAACGAATTTCATGTTTTCCTGCTTTAAAATGTCTATATTAAAATCTCTTGAAACAACAATCGGAATATTTTTCCGAGCATACGGAAATAAATTACGTGTTACGAAAAATTGCTTATCTTTAAATGTTGTATCTGGCGAAATGTACACAGCAACCAGCAACGGTTTAATACCTTTTAGCATAACTTCCGTTACACAAATGTCTCCATTATTATCCGCCAAGGACAAATTCTCGTCATGCTCTTCACTGACTTGTTCAATTTCATGAACAATAGCCATAGTAGATGCAGTAGTACGTTGATAAATTGCAACACCACCAGATCTAGAATGGGGACGTTTGGATTCGGCAATACAACTGTAACCGATTATATCCACAGCAGAACAATTGTTCAACCAAGCTTCACTGATGGATAAAATGTCAACTTTGGTAAGCAAATTATCAGTTGATATGTCTGAGGAATGAGCATTCAAGCTTTGTACATTGAAACTTATTAGGTTACAACTATGATCTGCCTGTTCAATGAAATCCAGTAATACGCCACTAATCGTCGGCAACTGATGATTTGATAGACGTTCTAGCTCTGTTCTCAGCTCAACAATACGGGGTGTATTACTACTCTTACAATGATTAAATTTAAAATTGTTTTTCGAGTTAGTTAAATAAAGACCATCCATTGATGTGACTCGCGACAGCCCAACATAAACCAATTGTTGTTCTAGACTTTTGTCGTAGTCAAATACAACTTCAGAGAAGGTACCTCCCTGCGATTTGTGTAATGTAAGTGCACATGCACTAACAACCGGAAATTGAATACGTTTGCAAGTGATGCTACCAAGCTTAATGCTAGCTGATCGCTTTGTAAGAGGAACCCAACCAAACTGCAGTTGACCTGGTTTAGAATACACTAAAGGACGAAATTTAATTTTCAAAGTGGTACCAATAACATCACTTTCGAATTTCATCCAAAGTCGGCTAATATGTTCACCGGAATCATCTTCGCCATGTTCGATAAATTTGAGTTCCCCTATAGCACCGTTAACCATTCCATCTTCAACGTCAATGTTGGTGGTGATCATATAGGGCATTCCGATTGTCAATCGCAATAAATAAGGTAAACCACCTGTTTCCACAACGCTCATTTTTTGAAGTTTACTACGAGCGCTTGCTAGCTGTTCAGCGTTCCTGTAACCTGTGAAAACATCGTCAACAATGAAATCATGCCCCTCCCGATCACGTAATGTTTCAGTACACTGAAACCTCCATTTACGAACTCTTTTTACATTTCTTACAAAAGAAATGTATAGGATTCGCTTAAACTTTGAAAACTTATTCCGAGGCCCGGAGGGCTGAGTCTCATATACCAATCGACTCAGCTCGACAAATTGAGACAATGTCTGTATGTGTGTGTATGTATGTATGTACAAAATGTCATGTAATTAACTCAGCAATGGCTGAACCGATCCTAATGAAACTAGTTTCAAATGAAAGGCCTAACGTGCCCATTTGACACTATTATTTTTGATTTTCGATATGTTGTTTACTTTCTGAGATATATGTCATTTTGTCAAAACATTGCAGGTTTTTAATAAATAACTTTCAAACAAAACAACGTTGTCCAACAACCTGCACATAATTAGAAACTTTGTAAAAATACCTTTCTATCAAGCTATATATTGTCAAAATCCGTTCACGAGCGACAGATATATTAAACATTTTGTATTTCTTTTCCTCGCTTATCAATTTTCACTAATTAAAAAGGAGACCGTTTCATATCGAACATTGCTTTACTGGTGTTTTAGGGGCAAAACTAAACCGATTTTGAATATCGGGGTATGAAAACACATCTACGTGATTCAAGGAATTCGATTTTGAAAACATTTTGTGAATTACCTATACAATAATTGAACTATTTCTCAAAAATCAATATGTAAGTTCACTTCAAAAACAAAATAATGGTGAATTTTTTTTCTATAGTTCATGTATTTATCCCTTGGATTAGGCGTTGCGTTCAATAGTGAAGTAAATATTGAATGGTATATAACTATACAGATCATCAAGTAATTCACCTAGTAGTGAGATAAAAGACTTCTCATACAATTATACTCGTGGCATCACCGAAAGAAACTGTATTTTTGAATCCCAAAACTCTAGCAAAAATTTAGCACTTTGCAAAATTTAGATTATAATGGTTATGGCGCAAAAATTGCTACTTGCATTATTTACAATAAGGATGTAAGGAATCAATATATCGCATAATATATCTATAAAAATAAGGGCTCGGCATGCACCATTATTTGCCATTCCTCACATGCCCTCCCCATCTCTATCTCACTCTCTTTCTCTCCCTCTCTCTCTCTCTCTCTCTCTCTCTCTCTCTCTCTCTCTCTCTCTCTCTCTCTCTCTTCATGTTGGTGGAAACTGTCACGACTCACGTCTATCTTGCTATTTCTTTATCCATTTCTAAGCTGTGTGATAAGATTCTCTGCTAATCTTTATTATTATTCAAGCTAATTTCATGTGTGCGATGAAATTGTGAAGGTTTGAGAAAACAAACCAATTTTTTGTCTGTTACCCTATTATTTTCTTTGCATTTTAGTGTACAAGAGACTCGCGGAAACAAGTTTAATAATACATCCTACATGTCAAATAAAATATTTGTAGTCCGAGAAAATTTGCAAAATATTTGCCTTATGGGAAAACTATAACTATTTTCAAGGTGAAATTGGTATTTTGAAACGTTGCACTATGGGTAGACAGGTGACCATCGAAAACTACATCAACTCAAATTTAATTCAGTTCTATTCAAAGCTTGAATAAACACTATAATAAAGGAAATTCATGGCTATCTCAGAAAAATATGTGGCTTAACTGGAAGCTGGGACATTCCACGTTCGATATTTCATCTCTTCGTATCTATTGAATTTTGAATAAAACATATGCTCAAATATATCATGTGAAAACTAAGAACACCTTTTTGTGATGATATTATTGAAAATGCACATACATTGTATTGGTATGAACTTTCATGAAAAATAACGAATCAAAGCCCAAAAATATCCACGAATTAGATCCGGGAAAAGAAGTCTCCCAAAGTCCCCACTCTCAATGGGGGATGCAAGTACAAGGTGTCTTCTAACTTATCGTCGTCCATATCTGCTCTATACTGAGTACACTCCAATTGATGTTTCAATGGAAGTCACAATTAGTAGTGAGGTATTGGATAATTCAGCACACGTTTCGTTCGAGCTTTCCATACTGTACAAGTAAATTAGCGAGGATTACAATCAGAGTTTGTGCATTGGATAGATAGTTGATCTGACTACATTTTTGCCATCCTGACAGTTTGAACCATTTCTTTTTCACAGTATTGGATTGTACAGGTCTTATTTATCCATATTTCCTGAACGATAATTCCGAACGAAACAATATGCAAGCTATAAGGATGACTGGAAAGAGACCATTATAATCAACTGAATGTACGCCTTTTATGCTATCGACATAGCCTAGACACTTCACACTATTTATTTTAATTCAAATGAAAACTTTGAAATATCTACTTGTCTCTTTTACGAATCGCATTCTCCATCTTTTGCTCTTTGTTCAAAGGGCTTTCGTGAGATTTTGTCTTCTTTCCGAAACTGTAATAAGTTTTGATGTAGGCGTTCATTTGATAAAGTTATGACATTTGTCAAATGAAGGTCCGGCAAATCGTTGTAAACGTCACGAAAGAATGTGTCATGTGACCTTGTCTCACTTTACTATATTCAATTGCGCGTTAAATTACTGGACCAGCAAATTCTATTCTACACAATTTTTTCGGGAATATGTGACCAAAAAGTAAACTTTGAATTCCAAAGCAAATTGAACGTTCCAGGTTCCTGATAACTAATTAAGGTCCATCAATAATGTTGAAACACTAAATAATCTTAAAACGACGCCGTCAAGTAAAGAAGCGTGAAAACGAAAAGACTAAAACAAAAAAGGATAGAAGCCCTAGAAATCCTATTGTATATTAATTAGCCTTTTCTCGGAAGATAAAATTTTCAAAATCATTTCATATCTTTCTGATGCAATGTTTCTCAAATTCATACAATCTGGATTATCTATTTTCTTATTTTATTCAAAAATGCTTTTTAATTTTAACTTTAAATGATCATTGCATTTTAATTAATTGTTTCATTCAGCATCTTTTTATTAATTTTGTTCATCTGCGTTCATTTAATCTACTTTATTCGTTTCATCATTTGGATTCACTCTGATCAGTTTATTCATTTCGTGCATTTTAGTCATATCATTCATTTCACTTATTTTATTCACTGTTTTCATTCAATGCTTTCTATTCATTTGTTCCAGTTCATACATTTTGTTCAA
This sequence comes from Topomyia yanbarensis, assembly GCF_030247195.1. Lineage (NCBI taxonomy): Eukaryota > Metazoa > Arthropoda > Insecta > Diptera > Culicidae > Topomyia > Topomyia yanbarensis. The sequence continues at coordinate 240,028,056 of NC_080671.1, read as the reverse complement.
AATGAAGAACATTTTATTAACCTGACTATTTTTTCAGTTTTATTCATTTCATCCAAATAATTATTTTGACACAATTTATTTTTTTTATTAAATTATAACCTTACAACATCGATTAATTTATCATTTCAATTAATGCATTTTCTTCTTTTTTATTCATTTCGTCAATTCACTTCATTTTGTTTATTTGGTTCGTTTGTTTCATTTATTCATTTAATTTACTTTTTGTTCATTTTATTTTCTTTGTTCATTTTATTTGTTTGAACCCTTAAATTAAATTGATTCATTTGATTCATTTGATTCATTTGCTTCACTTGATTCATTTGATTCATTTGATTAATATGATTAGTTTGATTCATTTGATTCATTTGTTCCATTTGATTCATTTGATTCATTCGATTCAATTGATTCATTTGATTCATTTGATTCATTTGATTCATTTGATTCATTTGATTCATTTGATTCATTTGATTCATTTGATTCATTTGATTCATTTGATTCATTTGATTCATTTGATTCATTTGATTCATTTGATTCATTTGATTCATTTGATTCATTTGATTCATTTAATTCATTTGATTCATTTGATTCATTTGATTCATTTGATTCATTTGATTCATTTGATTCATTTGATTCATTTGATTCATTTGATTCATTTGATTCATTTGATTCATTTGATTCATTTGATTCATTTGATTCATTTGATTCATTTGATTCATTTGATTTATTTGATTCATTTGATTCATTTGATTGATTTGATTCATTTAATTCATTTTGTTCATATATTTAATTTTATTCATTTCAGGTTCAGTCATTCCATTTATTTATTTCATTCAATTTGCTAGTTTGAGTCAATTTATTCTATTAATCTAATACTTATTTCTAAATATAGTCTAAATTTTCATTAATTTAGGTAATATAATTTGATTCGTGTATTTTATAATTTTGATTTACTACTTCGCATGAGTTCTGCAAACTAATTAATGATCCAACAGTAATATGTGTAAGAAATGTCTCATCTCACTGCTAGGTGGATTAAATCGGTTTTTTACGTAATATTCGATTTACGTAACTTTTTTTACGAACTTAATTCGAAATAACGAACTCTTTTTTTACGAACTAAATTCGAAATAACAAACTCTTCCTGGAGAGTTTGAGTTCGTATATTACAGCATGAAGTTATATACTTATGTATTCTTAGTTAATTGCTACTAATACAAGTTGAGTATTTTCGGAATGGGGTTGACGAGTTCATGACGGAAATCGATGTCTTGAGCCATTTTGGAATCCAAGATAGCGACTTCCGGTTTAGATAAATTCTCTATAACCTCAACAATATGGTTATTTTAGGAATGGGGTTGACGAGTGCATGACAGAAATCGATGTCTAGAGCCATTTTGGAATCCAAGATGGCGACTTCCAGTTTAGATAAATTCTGTTTAACCTCAACAATATAGGTATTTTCGAAATGGGGTTGACGAGTGCATGACGGAAATCGATGTCTTGAGCCATTTTGGAATCCAAGATGGCGACTTCCGGTTTAGATAAATTCTCTATAACCTCAACAATATGGGTATTTTAGGAATGGGGTTGACGAGTGCATGACGGAAATCGATGTCTTGAGCCATTTGGGAATCCAATATGGCGACTTCCGGTTTAGATAATTTCTCTATTACTTCAACAATATGGGTATTTTAGAAATGGGGTTGACGAGTGAATGGCGGAAATCGATGTCTTGAGCCATTTTGGAATCCAAGATAGCAACTTCCGGTTTAGATAAATTCTCTATAACCTCAACAATATGGGTATTTTAGGAGTGGGTTTGACGAGTGCATGACGGAAATCGATGTCTTGAGCCATTTTGGAATCCAAGATGGCGACTTCCGGTTTAGATAAATTCTCTACAACCTCAACAATATGGGTATTTTAGGAATGGGGTTGACAAGTTCATGACAGAAATCGATGTCTTGAGCCATTTTGAAATCCAAGATTGCGACTTCCGGTTTAGATAAATTCTCTATAACCTCAGCAATATGGGTATTTTAGGAATGGGTTTGACGAGTGTATGACAGAAATCGATGTCTTGAGCCATTTTGGAATCCAAGATGGCGACTTCCGGTTTAGATAAATTCTCTACAACCTCAACAATATGGGTATTTTAGGAATGGGGTTGACAAGTTCATAACAGAAATCGATGTCTTGAGCCATTTTGAAATCCAAGATGGCTACTTCCGGTTTAGATAAATTCTCTATAACCACAACAATATGGGTATTTTCGGAATGGGGTTGACGAGTGCATGACGGAAATCGATGTCTTGAGCCATTTTGGAATCCAAGATGGCGACTTCCGGTTTAGATAAATTCTCTATAACCTCAACAATATGGGTATTTTAGAAATGGGGTTGACAAGTGCATGACGGAAATTAGATGTATTGGGCCATTTTGGAATCCAAGATGGCGACTTCCGGTTTAGATAAATTCTCTATAACTTCAACAATATGGGTATTTTCGGAATATGTAATATATGTATATATATACATATAAATCAAGTTGGCGTACGTAAGACCGTGCATCACCTAAGAACGACTTGATGAATTTATGCTATTTGTTATTTGTTGTGTTGGTATCGTGAATGCTCGAAATAATTTCAATCATGAATACTGTTTGGCCAGGACGAAGTTTACCAGATTAGTTAGTAAAAGTGTACATAAAAGAATTCTATCTTACAAGAATTCAGTAGTGAAATGCGCTTCCAGTAGAGTTGTATTAAGGCTAAAGCAACTTTCTTTGAGCATGTCAAAGAATTGAACGCTTGGTGGTATGCGCAGGAAAAATTACGTACAGCTTTGCCGCCGGTTTATCCACATAAAGCATTTATTAAACTCTAAAAGAAGAAAATCAGTCATTTTTTTAGATTATGACAATTCAAATCATATACAAAATAGTTGGTGGAAAAATAATTGACCGGGTGGAATGGTGCTTTTGAAAAAGTGGTGGTGATTTATAGCAATATATGAGCAATTTATCTGTTATAGACCTAATAAACAGCGCATTATCTATATTTTGGGTTTTTGTAGAACCGTTCGAGGCCTTGTGTTATATAATATTATCACAACTCCATATAAACATTCAACTAAATCGAAAATTGACCAAAGTATTCATAGAATTTCTAAAATTGATGAAATATTTAAGCGGATTTCTTATATTGAAAAACCGTACGCATTTCTACTTAAATACAAAATATATGAAATTTGTTTTACAAGTGGTTGAAAATCCTTGTAATTTAAAAAATCTAAAGTAAAATGAGTGCTTTGGTCAATTTACGATAGAACTACTAATAAATTAAATAAAACATACCAGCATGGCATCCAACCGAGCCCCGTTCGTCAATTGCACCTAGATCCGAGGGGCCGCTTGACACCTCTACAACTGCTACTGAGTGACATCATCCTCCTGTTTCTTCTATCACTCTCTCTGCTGCTTCTTCCAACACTCGCCTCGAAAGGCCACTCGATTCGCCTGCATCACCATTTCGCCTCAAAAGACGACTCGGTTCTACTTCACGCACTAAAGAAGTCTCCTGACGCTTCCGCTTGCGGTGGTTCGCGGTATACATTGTCTGCAAATGCCGAGATCGTGCCATTTCTAATGTCTTTGCCAGACAATTCCAAAAACGGATAGTTATAAGACTGGTGCTCGTTATTATACAGGAAAAGCTATTACAACCAACCGAATAAAGGCGTGGTTTACGTTGCAAACTGAGTATTTTGGCGCGCTGCGAATAACCAATCAGATCATCGATTTCTAAAGCTTTAATGAAATGCAATTACTCCCATCATCTTTGCTAATTATGCATACTTTGAATGTAATTGCGATAATTAGTTAAAATTGTCTATCAAATAGTGCAAAAACTCCATTATTCCGTTTAGTTTGGCGGTAGTTATTATCATTTATCATTTAACACTGTCTTGATGTCAAAAGAATTTCAACATAGGATTGTGATTATTGAAGTTACGAAAAGAAAAATGAAAATTTCTGTTAAAAAACTAGCAGTGGGTAATGTCCGGGACATAAGCGCAGTGTCGACGTATTCGTTGGTGTATCATATTAAAATTCTGCGTGTATCTCTTTCGAATGGCTAATTTTAACAGATTAAGTACGATTCACCGGGCTCAGCAAAAGTTTCCTGGGGATTTTAATAGTATCCTGTTCTGTAATTAATTCAGTAAAACAATTTTAATACCGCGTTCTCCGAATAAAATATTAAATAAATAAAATTAAATTTAGCGATATACTAGTGAAAGTAGCAAGTTTTAGTCAGGATTTTTAAGCTTTAAGCAAACTTTCACACAAAATAATTGCCCAAGATAAACTCCCCGGTTACGTTCAGGACGTTATCTACAACTAGTTATAAGCAGAATTTTAATAATATGATACGCCAACGAATAGTTCTACATCGACACCGCGGTTATGTCCCAGACATTACCCACCACTAGTTTTTCCGTTATGTATTCGTCCTAATAAGGACGGTTTGTAGATAACTATGTTGATACAAGACGAGAATCTTTTGAAACAATTCAAACCTTGCCGACGATTGTTTTTGCTGCGTATATACATACGATCTTTCCCCTTTCGCAGCTCACACCGAATGAGCACGTTTCGCGTCAAGGCGTTCCTATTTAATAACTTTTTAATGCAGATGGAAGGCCATCCTGTTTTACGATAAATGAAAATATTTTCATCATTCGTTTTGGTGTAGCTTTCGCTTAGTGGCAGAGTTGCCACATTCAATGATTTTCTTGGTAGGATTTGCAAAAACCTTCGGGTTTGTAGATTAGAAAAACATTTTCTTATGATTCACTGGTAAAAGTACAGAATTAGCAAGCGCAAACTTAATACTAGTTCATAAAAGAAACTTTCTAATTAAATTCTTTTTCCATTTTACATTCGTCCTAATAAGGACGGTTTGTAGATAACTATGTTGATACAAGACGAGAATCTTTTGAAACAATTAAAACCTTGCCGACGATTGTTTTTACTGCGTACATACATATGATCTTTGCCCTTTCGCAGCTCACACCGAATGAGCACGCTTTGCATCAAGGCGTTCCTATTTATTGACTTTTCAATGAAGATGGAAGGCCATTCTTTTGTGCGATAAATGAAAATATTTTCATCATTCGTTTTGGTGTAGCTTTCGCTTAGTGGCAGAGTTACCACATTTACTGATTTTCTTGGAAGGATTTGCAAAAACCTTCGGGTTTGTAGATTAATTTGAAAAATATTTTCTTATCTAATTTTTTTTTAATTATACAAATTAATAAATAAAATAATTTTTCCATTATATATTCATCCTAAGGACGGTTTGCATACAACTATGACACAAATCCATCTACAATTAACAGCTCTAACGGAAAATAAGCACCACTAATTCTTTACAAGTATTTTGTTAGTCCTGAAAAGGACTGTTGGCAACATTAGAGACGCGTGAATTTACTTATCTTCTTCGGGCAGCTTTCTTGGCAGGTTTGGCGGCCTTCTTTGGCTTGTTCGCTGCAGCCTTTGATGTTTTGGTGGCATTTTTAGTGGCAGTTACTACCGCCTTTTCAGTGACTGCGTTTCTTAGCCTTTGGCCTTCTCACCGCCACCACCTTCACCAACGTTTTTCTTCTCTCCGGTGGTAGCCGATTTGATTGGTCGTCCGATGCAGCTTGTCACGACCACGCACATCTGTTATGCACTGCGTTTTACACAGTCTGGCTTTGAGAAAAGCTGCGACAACCCCTATTTATAGGTTTTATCATTAATGTTGATTCTCATTTAAAGTAGTTTTTAAATTATTTAAACAAATTTTATATAGCAAACAATGTATCAGTAGCAAGCGTTGAACGTTTTCCTTCTGATTTATGAAACAAGATTGGCAATCCGTTTAGTAGAAGAAAAGTTATTAAGGCTCAAAATGTACGTAACGCTTTTGCTAATAAGCACTACTATCGCTTTCTCGCTCGTTCTCGTGGCGTGCATGAGCTTTCCTTTCCGTCCGGCTTCTAATGGCATAACCTAAACTAATATGCCGGCTTTCCCCCACCAATTGCTCTCGTCAAGCAACACAATACGAATAATCATAGGAACAAACATGTAGTGGACCTATATATAAACCTTTCATTATTTTATTGTTCGGTTGCTGCACCATATTGACGGCTCTGTGCGGGATGGGCTGAAAATTTTCACTTTTCCGAGTAGTTTTCGAAAGATTTTTCAAAACACTATTTTTCCGTTGATAATGAATGTCCTACATATTCCAAAATTTAATACAACATTGGTACCGTAAACCGGGGTGACTTTGATCATCGGGGTGACATTGATCACTCGAATTTTTTTTCCTAGATCGCTTATTAAACCAGAATAGTCTACCGAATTATTTTAATTTGAATTGACTTTTACTCTAAACTTATAAAATACTGATTGGTTATACTTTTTGAGTATATTGTTCGGTTTTTGGGTACAAAAAACTGAAAATTGACTTTACTTTATTTTTACGAAGCTTCGTAAAGTGTCTATATTTTATAAAACAAATAAATCTCAGATTTGACCAAAAGTAATAAATTACAAGCGACTTTTTATTTTCCTTTAGATTGTTATGTGCCAAATTTAGTTTTAAGAATTTGTTTATTTTAAATACATTTTTTTTGTTAAACTAGTCAATTATTTCAAATTATTTTAAGCTAAAATTCGCAATATTTTTTTATTGTTCAATATTCCAACGTGTTAAAATGGATGAAACTTTTTGTACGTTGATAAAGCACTGAAATAAAACAATTTTAGCAGTTTTAAAGGTTTTCAGAACCTTTTATTCTAGTTGGACACAACTTATGCAAATTTTGGTTACTCGAATTTTACAGTACATTGAAATACTTTGTATAATACCAATTAACATCTAATTAACAATGAGTATCTTTCCAGAATTAGTTTGAATGAAAAACATTGATATCAATAACTTAATGTGGGTGAACATGCAGGTTATCAAAGTCACCCCGGAATACTAAAACAGACTTCAACTTAAAATTATTTTTGGAAAAATAGCTGTAAGCGGACAATTTTAGGAAAAACCATCTAATCTTGTTCTCCATACATCAGTACATGGTTTAAAAATATTAAACTTGAAAAAAATGTGTTGCGTCTAAAAATATGTAATGATTACTGCGAAAAGTGATCAATGTCACACCGGATTACGGTACAAATATTTTCGACAAAATGCCGCAGAAATTGATTAAATCCATTCAGTACAACAAAAGATATAAGCGTTCAAAATCTTACATCATTTTTCTTCCGAAATTTTGAAAAGGAGCCCCTATATTGAAAGGTAAGTCGTTAGTCACGATAAAACCTGTTTATATCCACCTAGTGGTGCAATTGTGCTTTTCTTATTTGTCCATACTACAATTCCATGGATAGTTATGTTCAATATAATGGTGGAAATGTCTATTACATATTCAGTACGATTTACACATACATACAATGGATCGACAGCCACAAACTTGAAATCATTTGGCATCAAAAATTCAAATTCGCATTTTTTTCAGTTCCTGCTTATTTAGAATCAAGAACCGTCGTAGGTGTTGAATGTGGTCAAAGCGACTTTGGTCAGTCATTATTGATCTAGACTGGCAAATCAAAGTAATTTTGCACCCATTTTAATAAATTTTGCATTATTTTGATATCATGGTGGTACCAGGTAATATGGGAATTTGCTGTGTGGCCGCACTCTTCAACCCGTAACTTCGGAACCGGAAGTCCAATAAAAATAATCAATAGCAGCCGATGGGAAGGTTGCACCTTTCATTTGAGACTAAGTTTTCCCAAATTGGCCCAGCCAGTTGAAACAGAGGTGACATTTTTTCCACATATACATATACACACACATACTATACATACACACAGACATTTTCTGATCTCGACGAACTGAGTCGAATGGTATATCACACGGCCCTCCGGGCCGAAATTCCGTTGCCGATGTTCAGAGCGATTGCATAACCGTTCTATAAGAGAAAAGCAAAGAGCATCGTATAATATTCAAACTGATTTTTCTGCATTTCAATACATTGCGCCTTAGGCCCTAATGAAAAATCTGTGTCGATTTGTTCATAAAAATACTGACAGTCTAGTTGCTGTGTGTTTGCGGGCAGATGCCGCTTTTAATGACTAAAAATGACATCAGCTGTTATGTGTTTATTATATTCCAGTTGACAATTTGAAATATTTAAATCGGAAGCTAAAACACTAATAGCCGTAAGCTCAAACGCGTACTAACTATTTTTAAAACGGACTAACTTTTAAACCGGCCTAAACTATTTGGTAAGCTTTAACCCAACGATGCTGTCATTTATATGGCTGCGTTCCGATCTGCGATACACGACAATGTTAAAAAACAACAAATTCATGTTAAAGAAAATGTGTAAATTAGACAACATGGAGAATTGTTTTTCATGCCGATATTTTCTTGCAGTAAAATAGCTTTTCTTCGTCATATGTCTCGTTCCATAGCGTGTGAGTACAATTTTGTCAACATGTAACTGATGTGTTTCTGAACTTAGAACTTTAACTTGGTGGATAGTTTATAGTTGGCCGATGATGTACAGCATTTTGTAGTGACATAATATTTAATGCAGAAAAGAAAATAAGTTTGAAGTGGTTGAACCATCGTGCCATGATAGTTATTTTAAACTTTGATTAAATTGGTTGAAATATTTCAATTTGAATTCAAAATAAACTGTGAATATCATTCTAATTGAACACGATACCTGTCGACACGGGGGGAGAATATTTATATTCGTTTTTTTCACAAGTTTGGAATAAATATCAATTATAAATAAAGGTTAGATCACACTCTGCGAATTAAAATTGTACACGTTTTTTTCAGCGAAGCTTAAATAAAAAGTAAACAAAGGTCAAACAAAAAATTGACAGAATGATCATTTTAAATTCACAAGTGTTATATTTCATATTGTTGATTGCCTATTTCTGTAATGCACCAATGCAGATTGGAACGATTTTATTTGCTAACAAAATTTCTACGATTTTATAAATAAACAGTAATGAAAGTTTTGAGCATCCTAGCAATATATTTTTACGAACAAATATATTGATCGCCGTTGCGTTCGCAATCAATTTTAAAATATTTTCATTTGGATGTTTTATGTGAGTTTATTCATATAGGAAAAATGCGTATATTTAAAATCTTTTATTTAATCTTTGCGTAGGGTATTTATGGAGTTACTTTGTAAGCAGTTGACATTCTGATTCAATTTGAGAACTGGTAGTGAAAATAAGAAAATTTATAAAATAGTGCATTTTACGATCTACATCCGATTGCCATTTATTTGGATCTATCCAATAAAGAAAAACTATTTTTTTTCGTTATTCACTTTCTTTGATGTGTGAATGACAGATATATGGGCAATAATTCGTGATAACATGTTATTGAATTATATTACGGAATAAAATGATCCCACTTATTCTCACAGCGATATGTAAAAGAAAATAATCAAAACAATTCTTATTGCAGTTTTGATTCTAATTCGCAAAAACAACTTTGATCTGAATATGCGATAATCGAATCGATTTATCCAAATGCTCTCCTGTAACTCTTCGATGAGCAATTGGAATCAAGCGTGTAGAGAGAAGGAAAGAACAGAGAAATCAAAAATACAGGTAAATATAGAGCACTCTAGTTAGAGTGCGCCCAGAACGCGTTTGACGTATCCAAACGAGCAGAAATCTGACGTATTTCTATTGTGAATACGTCAAATTTCATGTTCGTTTGGATACGTCATGGCCTCTTGGCCACACTCTAACTAGAGTGCTCTAGGTAAATATAGTTCGACGGTGCTTGTCTTTCCTACCCGTGAAAACTGGCTTTATTACGAGCAAAGAGAGCCATATTGATCCAGAAGAAAGCCGAAGAGAGGATTGAAAATAACGAAGTATGCGCAAGAGGAGCATGTCATATTTTTGTCTTATTCCGGTAACATGATGCTGCCATTTACATTACTGCGTTCTGGTCGGCAATACACAGCAATGTTAAAAACCGTACAATGAGGGTTATAGAAAATTCACTGTTTATGCTATTCAATAGTCTGATGTATTTATATTTTTAAAATAATTTTGGAATCCTCGATTTAGCTTAAACAAAGTAACATTAGAATTATTTAAGATTCAAGTGGCTAATACTACGTTCATACAAGTAAAAACGTGTTTTAACGCTATCTCGATGACATTTTTCTTGTTGCTAATTATTAAAACATGTTTTAACTCTGTAGTGTGAACATGGTATACAACGTTATTTTGTTAATAATGGTGCATACTATCGTGAACGTTATAGAATTGTATTGGTAGTCTCTAGCCACTCCAAGGATTGAAAAAGCTTCTCTAACATTATATTTAGTAGTCAGACAGTTCAGCCAAATCTGACTATTTCAAATTAAATCAAATTCCTACAGAACAATAATGGAAGCTTACCTTTTTTGGAAACGTTTGTATTAGTTGCTGTTCTGCAGCACATGAAAAAGCCAAAATCAATTATTTGTGATCATTGGAAAAGAAATCTGACATTTTAGCCTGGTGGGGCTTATTATACCATCCTACCCAACTATTCCACTAACCATGCATATAGAATTTGGCAGACCTACTTTGCTGAAAATGAAGTAATTCAAATTATTAGCACGATTACCTAATCAATCCTGAAATACCAAAAGTTCAGTAATTGAGCTGAGAATTTGACAACTTCAAAAGCTGATATAGAATTTGGCAGAGAGTTCAGCCAATTCTGACTAATTCAAATTAAATCAAATTCTTACAGAACAATAATGGAAGCTTACCTTTTTTGGAAACGTTTGTATTAGTTGCTGTTCTGCAGCACATGAAAAAGCCAAAATCAATTATTTGTGATCATTGGAAAAGAAATCTGACATTTTAGCCTGGTGGGGCTTATTATACCATCCTACCCAACTATTCCACTAACCATGCATATAGAATTTGGCAGACCTACTTTGCTGAAAATGAAGTAATTCAAATTATTAGCACGATTACCTAATCAATCCTGAAATACCAAAAGTTCAGTAATTGAGCTGAGAATTTGACAACTTCAAAAGCTGATTTTCATCGACGTAAATCTGTCAAATGGGTTAAATACAAATTGCTGAGCTTTCAACATCTTGTATTGCTAAAACGATTAGTTCAACGAAATTTTGCGACGTCGTGCGAAAATTGAGAAAGCTTCAAATCCCGGTTACAAAATAATAAATTACAATTAATTACTTCCTATAGTCTGCAATCTGTCTGATAATCAATTGACAGATATAACTTAACAAATTGAACCTGACACTTGATGCAGACAGTGGATCTTCAGGAGGCACCTCGACAAAATGCGGTGTATGCTTGATATTATTATTTTTCCAATAGCATTTTCATCGTTTTTAGCAATAATCGGACTTTGGCTACAAAGTGCTACGAAAAGCTCGAAAATCGGCCAAGAAATAAAAGCTCCATTAGTTACTTGTGGAGTGATGTTAACCCATTCATGCCCATGTTGTTTGTGAACAACAACGTTTTTAAACAGCTATAACTTTTGATTGAGGCAAGATTTGCTCACAAAAACAAGTAAGGCTAATAAATATGACTATTGGCTTTCATTTGAGTATTAAAAGTTACAAGGATCAGCTCTTGAAGTGAAGTTATTGCAATTAGTCTTATTGAACTCCGATGGAGCAGTGCTGCCAGGGACCGTTTACGTTGACGACGGAAAATGAATTTTTCATATAACTTCGTTATGTTTCAATATTAGTAAAAACTGATAAAACTTATCAATTTAGACTATTTTTGGCTACGTTTTCCACGCAACTGGACTATCGTAAATATTCTAGGAGAATTGTAGTGAGCATTGGAAGGTAAAAATTGAGCAGCTTCTAGCACTGCATGGAAAACACCTACCTTCCACTTTATGAAAAAAGGTTTTTCGAGTTTCTTGACTCCACCGTTTTCAAGGAAAAATAGTTTGGAAATCCTACATGCACTAGAAAAAAGTTGGGCATGAAAGGGTTAAAAACAACTATGCAAATGTATCAACGATTGGTCCAGCAGATTTTGAGTTATGGTGTACACCGCAAAACCAGTTTTCGACGTGCCACCTGACTGAATAGACAATCTTTGCATAGAAAAGAATTAAGGAATCCAATTTTTTGCCGATAATACTTTACACAACCCCCTTAAGCTTCGACACGATTTAGGCGATTCTTCCGCATTCAACTTTTTGTGTTATTTTTCCAAGTCAATTGTCCAGTCTCAACTTTCACAACTTCTTTCAAACCCTTTGCATTTCTGTTCTATCACTAAGAATTAAACGACAATTTGTTTTACAGTGGAAATGCTAATCGTCAAGACCTGATGGAAAATTATAAATAGTGAAACAATAGAGTAAGGTGGGGCAAAAGTGCGCACCTAACAGTTTTCGTTAAATAACTATTGGTAGAAAAGCACTAGAAAATCGGCATGATTACAATTAATCTTCAAAACGTAATACTAGATATCTCTTGGTTTTGCTTGTAATCTGAGAAATAGTTATTTTCTTATGAATACCCAAATGCGCACTTTTGCCCCATGGTCGGGGCAAGAGTGCGCATAGCACGGGGCAAAAGTGCGCACAGCTTAAATAGCCGATTTATTTCCGCCCATAAATTAAACTAATCAATTTTAGGGTATCCATACCCTCTTACTCTTCCTTCATAACTAAAAAGTACCCCTCCCTCTGCCTCGGTTGATGTTGTTCAGTTTTCCATTATGTTGAAAAAACTTGGATGTTTCATCTTTTAGACAATGTGGTTCGTGATCAAACTGTCAGCCCTGGTAACATCATTATTTCAGTTTGCGCTCAACTCTCGAGTCGAGCAGAAGTCTTTATTCTTGCGAGCGGAAGTCTGAAACGGGCGAATTAGTCGGAAAAACTAGTATCGGTCGGGCGTCTCAGTGTCGGAATGAGTCGGCGTGAAAACACATTCCGCATTGACTATGCGAATGTGCCGAAAAAACCTTCGTTTGAAGAGCTTCATCACTTCATAGGTACAACTCTCGGATTGCAGAAAGAGCAAATCGTACGTATCCAGTGCAGTCGTAATCTCGGATGTGCTTTTATCAAGACAAACGACCTTGAAACCGCACAAAGAATTGTGGATGAACATGACAATCGACACGAAATAAGTAGAAGGAAAGGTATACAAATTAAGAATCTTGATGGAGGACGGAGCTGTGGAAGTTAAGCTGCATGATCTATCTCAGAATGTATCAAACGAAAGAATCGCTGAAGCCATGACTGATTATGGAGACGTGCTATCTATTCGCGAACTTTTGTGGGACGAAAAATTTCTATTTGGGGGCCTCCCTTCTGGAATTCGTCTGGTGAAAATGATCGTCAAGAAAAATATCGAGTCGTACATCACAATTGATGGAGAAACAACATGCGTTTCTTATTACGGCCAACATCAAACGTGCCGTCACTGTAGAGAATTTATACACAATGGAATCTCCTGTGTACAAAACAAAAAATTGTTGTAACAGAAGATAACAGTTGATCAATCTAAAAAATCATACGCAAGCGTAACTAAAGAAGCCATTGCTCCTACAAGGAATCTGGCAACTAAACCAAAAAACGGAACGCTATCCAAACAAGGCTCTACTCTAACAATGGCTCCACCACCTCCCCCGGAGGCTCCAAAGCAAAATCAACTAATTCGGCAACCAGAGGCTACCCTAACTACAGACTTTAGACCAAATACAATATCTGATTCTCTCTTTGAAACACCAAGTCAGCAGTCTCAAGCTAGCGCAGATAATCATCGAAAGTATCCTCCAAGCGGTAATGATACTGATGATTCCACGACCTCCAATATCAGCAGACGACTCCGCGAACGACCGCCAGGGAAAAAAAATACGGCACGAAAACAACAACGTACTGCTAGATTAATTACCCTTGCAATGGATTACTGCAGTTATAACATAGCTAGTATCAACATAAACACAATAACAAGCCCAACGAAAATAAACGCTCTCAAATCATTCATTAGAATGATGGAAACCGATATTTTATTCTTGCAAGAGGTGGAGAACGAACAGCTCACACTTCCCGGCTATAACGTGTTCTGTAATGTAGACCACTCAAGAAGAGGAACAGCTATAGCACTAAAGGACCACATTCAATGCACGCATATCGAAAAAAGTTTGGATGGACGACTGATAACACTCAGGATACAAAACACCACACTCTGCAATATTTATGCTCCCTCGGGCTCGGCTAATCGATCAGAGCGAGAGCAATTCTTTAATAGCACCGTCCCTTATTATCTACGGCACAATACCGATGACCTCATCATGGCTGGTGATTTTAACTGTGTTCTTCGAGAATGTGACTCTACCGGCCCTAATAGAAGTCCAGCCCTACAATCAATTGTACAACAACTCCGATTACACGATGTGTGGCAGAAAATTCATCCGCGAGTCCAAGGACACACGTACGTCTCGCACAACTCGAGTTCTAGACTGGATCGAGCTTACATTAGCGCATCACTTGAAAATCAACTGCGAGAGGCAAGTACCCATGTCTGCTCCTTCTCAGACCATAAAGGTCTCACGATAAGGATGTGTCTTCCAAACCTTGGGAGGGAAAGAGGCCGCGGATTTTGGTCGCTTCGTCCTCATCTCCTCACTCCAGAAACGCTTGAAGAATTCAGCATCAAATGGCAATACTGTACTCGCCAGCGGCGGAACTTCTCATCATGGACAGCATGGTGGATCTCGTACGTAAAACCCAAGATAAAATCATTTTATCGCTGGAAATCTAAACAAGCATTTAATCAATTCAATTGTGAGCACCAACGTCTATACTCCCTCCTTAGACAAGTGTATGACGGTTATTACAACAATCCTGCACTGTTAACGACCATTAACCGACTGAAAGGCGAAATGCTGACACTGCAAAGGCAATTCCATCAAATGTTCTCAAGAATAAATGAAACGTACATCGCGGGGGAACCAATCTCTACCTTCCAGCTGGGTGAGCGTAGAAGAAAGAGAACCACGATCACACGATTAGTCACTGAGAATGGAGAGATAATAGATCAACACGAAGCAATAGAGCAGCACATTTTCCAATATTTCTCAGAGCTGTATCTGGATGAAAGGAGAGAGAGCGTAAACGACAACATGTTCCAGTGCGACAGGATGATCCCGGAAAACGACCACACGAACGCGGCATGTATGGCTGAAATTACTAGTATGGAAGTTTTCACCGCTATCAAGACGAGTGCATCGAGAAAATCACCTGGACCGGATGGCATTCCGAAAGAATTTTACCTCAAAACATTTGACATCATCCATAGAGAGCTCAATTTAATACTAAATGAAGCATTATGCGGGAATTTTCCCTCTGAATTCGTCGACGGAGTAGTTGTTCTCGTTAAAAAGAAGGACTCTGATAACACTGTTCGTTCATATAGGCCAATATCGTTGCTTAACGTCGACTACAAGATTCTTGCTCGCATTCTGAAGACACGATTAGAGAGCGTACTGAGAGTTCACAAACTTTTAAGCGACGGACAAAAATGCTCAAACCCCGATCGTAATATATTTCAAGCAACACTTGCACTGAAGGACAGAATAGCACAACTGATATCTCAAAAACGAAAAGGAAAATTAATCTCTTTCGATCTGGACCATGCGTTCGATCGGGTTAATCGGCGATTTCTTTACAACACCATGTGCTCACTCGGTATTAACTCGGAGCTGGTAGACTTAATCTCTCGAATTGGTGAACGTTCATCGTCTCGCCTACTACTGAACGGTCATCTCACTCCGGCATTTCCAATAGAACGATCTGTTAGACAGTGAGATCCGATCATGCATCTCTTTGTTCTTTTCCTTCATCCGCTTGTGAGTACGCTTGAAAGTGTTTGTGGACAAGACCTCGTCGTTGCGTATGCTGACGATATAAGCATCCTGGTTACATCTCTCACTAAAATTGAGTCTGTGAAAGACATTTTCTCACGCTTTGAGCGAGTCTCTGGTTCAAGGCTAAATTTGAGGAAAACGACATCTATTAACGTTGGACTCATTGACGGCGATCACATGAACCTCTCTTGGCTGCACACAGCAGAACAAATCAAGATTTTGGGAGTTGTGTTTAGCAATTCGATTCGTACCATGACAAGAATTAATTGGGAGGAAATAGTACAAAAGTTTTCGAGACAAGTGTGGCTTCATTCAACAAGACTGTTAACATTACACCAAAAGATAATCCTGTTAAACACATACATGACTTCAAAGATATGGTATGTTGCGTCAATTCTCTCTCCGTACTGCGCACACATTGCTAAAATAACAGCAACGAGGGGTACATTCCTTTGGCGGGGTGTTCCAGCTCGCATTTCTATACAACAACTTGCACGAAATCGAGAACAAGGAGGATTAAAGCTTCACATTCCTGCACTTAAATGCAAAGCTCTTTTGCTAAATCGACACATTCAAGAGCTTGAATATACTCCATTCTACAAATCATTCATAACTAATGATACACAAATAAGAAATATTATTCCTTCTGATCTCCTTTGTTTGAAACAAGTTAGGCAACTTTTTACCGATCTGCCTGTCAATTTGAAACAAGATCCATCAGCCGGGGGCATTCATCAGCATTACATAGCAATGACAGAAGTACCAAAAGTGGAGAGGAATAACACTGCAGTGAATTGGACGCGTGCGTGGAAAAACATTGCTACTAACTATCTGACGTCTGCACAAAAAAGTGATATGTACATCTTCGTAAACGAGAAAACCGAACATAGGCGTCTATTGTTCACAATAGGGCGTGCAGACACAGAGGAGTGTGTCCATTGTAACATAGTCGTTGAAACACTTAAACACAAATTCTGTAAATGCCCTCGGGTAGCACAGGCCTGGAATCTTCTGCAGCATAACATATCAACGATCACTCCCGGACGACGTAGAATGACATTCGAAGACCTGCAGAGCCCTACTATGCAGAACATAGGACCCCTTAAAAGAGCAAAAATCCTAAAGTTAATTTGCAGTTATTTGAATTATATTAGACAAAATAATGTGATAAGTTTAGACGCTCTTGAAATTGAATTTCGTTGTACTTAGTTTTTAATTTTCTACAAAATTTTCATACAACCTTGAATAAATAAAATAAAAAAAAAAAATTATTTGTCATAGTTGGGTAGATCACTACAAGAATTCTTGCGAGTATGCTATTTATATTGGAAATACACCTTTATTTACATATTCATAGTTTTTTGGTTCTTTTTTAATTACTCTGAGCTGTCGGCACTCTATATTTTTCCTTGGAACCAGTTATACTGATGCTTTTGTTCCTAAAACGGTCATATCAGTCGTGATTTGACCGGTGAGCTCGCAGTTATTGAAGATGCTGGCCCCTTCTTTAAATCATGGAAGCATTAGTTCAATTTTTATATAAAAAGCTTCACTCGCGTCTTTTGATTTGGAGCGGATATGCTATGCGCACTTTTAGCCCACTGTCAGTTTTTTAACATATTCAATTGTTACGAAAATTACTGAATTTTTTTCATCAAATCAAATATATCTCGCAACGAATCATATGTTGACGATTTTTAGGGTACTGTAGTATTATA
The DNA here is from genome assembly GCF_030247195.1 of Topomyia yanbarensis. Taxonomy (NCBI): domain Eukaryota; kingdom Metazoa; phylum Arthropoda; class Insecta; order Diptera; family Culicidae; genus Topomyia; species Topomyia yanbarensis. The sequence goes on along the minus strand of NC_080671.1, from coordinate 240,010,348 downwards.
GATCCTGATTTATTCAAACAGCCAATTTATGATTCCCAAAATTCAAAAAATAATATCAAATCAGCGAAAAATAGTCCTTCCCCCTTAATTTCAAGCCACTATATTCAAACCTTTCATGCATATGTGTGCGATTAGTTGACTTAATGATACACTAAATCCATACAGAGTTGCCAGGCTCTAGCGCTTGTGTGCTTCTAAAAGTCCTATGCGCACTTTTGCCCTACGCGCACTTTTACCCCACCTTTTCTATAAGAAATCTTCGATGTTATTTAAATAACGATCAAAATGAGAATATTTGTAGCAGATTGTTTGCCGTCATAGTGTTACTTAGGTTGTATGGCATGGCTTTATTTACAATCTTTTATTTAATCTTAGTTTGGATTCTTTCGAAAGCAGTAAATTACAAGAAAACTTCCACTTGCTTATTGTGTTCTTTGTTAGAAGATATAAGTAGAAAAGAGTACACAGTGTGATTGATTCTTTTCTTTTCCTCTAGTTAAACTAACTAAAAAATTGTGGGTATATTAAACAGCTTCACTCATTTTGATAGCCATAAGTAAACTAACAAACGAAAACAATTTTTATTTAATGCAGCTTTGCATCCAATTTTAAATTTTCGTTCTACGGTTTGTTTCAAAATGATTCGACTTCTGCTAACCTGCAATATAACTCTTCGACATGGCATTTTCAAATGAGCGTGCAGCATCTTATGGATAAGACGATAAAGAATATCAAAAAAATGACAACTCGATTATACCTGTTTTTCGTACGGGATAAAACTTGCTTTCTTGCCCTCATATGGTTTGTGTGCAACATGGGCCATAATATTGCACATAAAAGTCGAAAAGTTGATTCAAATTATTGAGATGTATGCAAGAGGAATATGGCGCCCCTTTACACTGTTTTCATTTGGCTTCAGGATGCAGCCATTTCTGCGATGACAGGTACTAACGTCTTAGACCGGACTAAAGTGGGTACTTATATGGAGATGAACAAAAACAAAACAAATAAACAAACGGAGGTACCAAACCCCTTTGCTAGAGGTGATTTGGCGAGGTCTCCCCCCGTGGGGAGAGTAGTGTAGCGACGAGAGCTGCATTTAATAGCACCAGTGACCCCCCAGCAGTGGTAGGAAATAGCCCTACCAACGCACTGGACGGGCCACTATCCGCGATGCGCAAAGTGGTGGAGCAGCTCGATTCAATAATCGAGTTCATTAGCGCAAAGCAAAATATAAACAAGGAGCTGAAGCAGAGGGTGGAATGTCGGGAGAAGTCCGACAGAGAAACCCAGACAGTGGCCTCCAAGAGGGAGGGAAGAGAGCGGGTCGACATAGGTACCCAGACAGGGGGCTTCACCTTCTATGGAGCAGCCATGTCGCTCGAAGCGGCGGCCGAGTTCTCCTCGAAGGGCAAGGGCAGTCGCAAGACGGCGTCGAACGCGAAGCGCCCTAGGAAGTCGCCAGGCGAGGGTGCAAAAACCGACACCACACGGCGTGCAACCGTTAAGGCCAAACGCCGTTTGGTCGAGGTAAGCGAGGGCAAGAGTGATCTCGCTGGGCACAGCGGTGGTACCAGCAACCCGGCGCAACCGGGGCAGGGGGCGTAAACCCCTGGACGCTGGTGACCAAAAAGAAGCCGGCACTGACACCGGAGGTGCCGCGGCCCGCGAAGAAGGCCAAGGACAGAGCCGAGGCCTTGTGGTTGAAAACCGACAAGGACAAATACGCCGACGTCCTAAAGTCGATGAAGGCGGCCGAAAGCCTTTCGGCCCTTGGGCAAGATGTGCGTAGCGTGAGACGCACCAACACAGGAGAAATGCTTCTGGTGCTGAAGCGAGGCGCACAATCTAGTGCGGTGTACAAGGCCTTGGCCCAAGAGGTCCTTGGTGAAGGCACCCAGGTCAGGTCGCTAGGGGCGGAAATGACTCTCCAGTGCAAGCACCTGGACGAGTTCGCGACCGTAGAAGATGTCGTCGCAGCCGTCAAGGAGCAATGCGACGTGACAATCGAGCGGGCCTCTGTGCGTTTTAGAGGGGGACCCTCTGGCACCCAAGTAGCCTACCTCAGGTTACTGAAGGCGGATGCCAAAAAGGTAACCGAAAAAGGTAAGCTGAAGATCGGCTGGTTGGTATGCCCAATTAGCATACCCCAGCCGCCTCCTTCAGTGTATAGGTGCTATCGGTGGCTTGAGTCCGGCCACAAATACTACGAGTGCAAGGGCATAGACAGCAGCAAACTATGTCGTCGCTGCGGCGAGGAGGGGCATAAGGAGCGGGGTTGCACTAAGACGCACAAGTGTCTTATCTGCACCGCTAAGAAGCAAGCCCATAAACATGCTATGGGCGGACCTTCGTGTCCCTTCGGTGAGGTGAATAAGAAGAAGCCGTGAACGTCACACAGCTAAATCTTAACCATTGTGCAGCAGTCCAACAGCTGTTGTGGCAGTCGGTCTCGGAGTCGAGGTCAGATGTCGCCCTCCTATCAGACCCGTACAACATCCCTGCCGGCAACGGCAATTGGGTGTCGGACGGGTCTGGAATGGTGGCAATCTGTACAACGGGACGGTTCCCGGTTCAAGAGGTAATACACTCCTCCGCCGAGGGTGTGGCGATTTCCAAGATCAATGGTGTGTTCTATTGCAGCTGCTACGCTCCACCAAGGTGGCCAATAGAACAGTTCAACCAGATGATCGACAGGGTCTCGTCAGATCTAGTGGGCCGGAAACCGGTAGTCATAGTGGGAGACTTTAACGCTTGGGCAGTGGAGTGGGGCATCCGCTGTACAAATAGCAGGGGTCAAGCGCTAATGGAGGCGCTTGCGAAACTCGATACTGTGCTAGCTAATAATGGCTCCACTAGTACATTCCGTAGCAACGGGGTGGAGGCGTGGATTGACGTAACATTTGCCAGCCCGAGTCTGGTTCCAGGCATGGAATGGAGGGTAGACGAAGGCTACACCCATAGCGATCACTTAGCAATCCGCTTTAGGATCAACTATGGTGTGCAGCATCCGAGGGCGGGAGATCCCTGTCAGGTACGCGGGTGGAAGTCCAATCACCTCGACAGCGAAGCTTTCACCGCGGCCCTGGGACTGGAGGCCAACACCGACAGTCTAAGCGGGGATGCGCTGGTAGCTGTTCTATCACGCGCGTGCGACGCCACTATGCCGAGAAAAACCCTGCCAAGAAACGGCAGATGCCCGGTATACTGGTGGAGTGCCGTGATTGCAGCTCTACGATCAGCCTGCCTCAGAGCTAGACGTAGGATGCAAAGAGCTCGCGCCGAGGATGCAAGAGAGAAACGCCATGAAGTGTTTCGAGCTGCGAAATTGGCCCTTAACAAGGCCATTAAAAGCAGCAAGAGAGCGTGTTTCGACAACCTGTGTGAGAGTGCCAACGCGAATCCGTGGGGTGACGCCTACCGGATTGTGATGGCCAAGACCAAAGGGGGCTCTTCACCCCTAGAACGGTCTCCGGACCGGTTGGCGACGATTATCGAAGTACTCCCGTCTCGAGCCACAAGCCCCTGGCCACCTACACTACGAGACAGTGCGGGCACGGCCGAAATGGTGGCTCCAGTGACGAATGAAGAACTACTCGCAGTGGCTAAATCCCTAGCAATGAACAAAGCTCCAGGGCCGGATGGAGTTCCAAACAGCGCTCTCAAGGCAGCGATCATAGCGAACCTGAACATGTTCAGGCTAGCTATGCAGAGGTGCCTTGACGAGTGCCGTTTCCCTGATAGATGGAAAAGGCAGAAATTGGTGCTGTTGCCGAAGCCCGGGGAGCCGCCAGGCGACCCATCGGCGTACAGACCAATCTGTCTGATCAACACGGCAAACTGCTTGAGAGGATCGACACGGCAAACTGCTTGAGAGGATTATCCTCAACAGGCTAACCCCGTACGCGGAAGGTACGGACGGCCTGTCAAGCAACCAGTTTGGATTTCGGAAGGGTAAGTCCACAGTGGATGCTCTCAACTCAGTGATAAATACTGCCGAGATAGCGATCCAACGAAAAAGGCGAGGCATTCGATACTGTGCGTTAGTGACACTTGACGCATTCAACAGCGCAAGCTGGGATGCCATCTCTCTCGTTACACCGGCTTAGCCTACCGGTGGGTCTGTACCGGATCCTGGAAAGTTACTTCCAGAACCGCGTACTGCTATACGAGACCGATGCCGGTCAGAAAAGGGTTCCGATTACCGCCAGAGTCCCGTAGGGCTCGATCCTAGGCTCGGTGCTATGGAACCTCATGTATGACGGGGTTCTGAGACTGAAGTTCCCTCCTGGGGTCAAGATCGTTGGCTTTGCCGACGACGTAACCTTGGAGGTCTACGGGGAGTCAATCCCTGAGGTAGAACTAACCGCAGAACACGCGATCAACACGGTGGAGGAATGGATGAGCGCGAAAGGGCTTGGAGCTCGCTCATCATAAGACGGATGTAGTTATCGTCAACAACCGCAAGTCGGCACAACATGCAGTTATCCATGTGGGAGAAGTCGCGATCACCTCACAGCGGAGTCTGAAGTCTCTCGGAGTTATTATAGACGACAAGCTGACCTTCGGCAGCCACGTCGACTATACATGCAAGAGAGCGTCGACTGCTGTTGCGGCTCTATCGGGGATGATGTACAACAGCTCAAAGGTGTGCGCCAGTAGACTTAGGTTACTGGCAGGCGTTGCCGTATCTATCCTCAGGTACGGCGGCCCGTCATGGTCAAGAGCACTGAGGGTAACCAGTTACGTACAGAAACTGGAGAGCACCTACCGCGTGATGTGCCTCAGAGTGATATCTGCCTACCGCACAGTATCACACGATGCATCCTGCGTGATAGCGAGCATGATGCCAGTCGGGCTGGTCATTCGGGAAGATGAGGAGTGTTTCGAGCTACGTGGAAATAGAGGAGCCCGCGAGCGTGCCAGGGTGACCTCGGTCGCCAGATGGCAGCGTGAATGGGACAACTCCTCGAAAGGTAGGTGGACCCACCGGCTGATACCTAGCATATCGAGCTGGGTGGGAAGACCCCATGGGGAAGTTCACTTCCACCTGACACAATTCCTCCACAGGTTCGGGCACGCGGATGTCCCAGCCTGCCCGGACTGCCCAGGTGTAGACGAAACTGTCGTACACATACTGTTCGTATGTCCTCGGTTCGACGTCGAAAGAAGAGCAATGCTTGACGTCTGTGGCTGGGACACAACCCCTGATACCCTTATTCAGCGGATGTGTCAATCGGTGGAGAAGTGGAACGCAGTCTCGGCTGCTACCACCCAGATTGCCTGTAGGCTACAGGTAATCTGGCGAACCGAGCAACAGACGACGGGCACGGCTAACTAGTGATTGGTTAGTTGGAGCGAAAAAGGCCAAGCGCAAAAAAGGGAGTGAATGGTCTGTTCATGCTGAGGCAGGTTTGGCGCAGCGACAGGCAACCGCGTAAGGGGTAAACCCAGCCACCCCGAAGCAAGACAGAAGAGTGAGTGTATAGGCGTATAAGTGGACTACCTCATGCCAAGACGGGAGGGTCGTAGCATAGTATGTTGGGACTTAGCTATCGATGCCTCATGGCGTGGCAGAGGACTGAAAGGGTGAGCATCCAAGTCAGTCTCACACGGCATGTTAAGGGTGAGCCTTACATGGTATGGTAGAGGCTAGCACAAAAGTATGCCTAGCAAAGAATGAAAAAGGTGAGCACACAAGTCAGCCTCGCATGGTATGTCAGAAGTGGGGCCTAAGAAAAATGTCCCACATGGGATGCCAGGGGGAGTGACAGAGGTATAATAGAGTGGCACGATCGAGAGTGAATCAGGTGATAGGGTGAGCACCCAAGTCAGCCTCACATGGTATGGGTGAGGCGAGCACAAAAGTAAGCCTAGCAAGAAATGAGTAAGGTCAAGTCAGCCTCGCAAGGAACGAAAAAGGTGAGCACAAAAGTCAGCCTCATGTGGAGTGTTTGAGAGTGAATCAAGGTGCGATAGAGAGAGCACCCAAGTAAGCCTCATACAGGACGTATGAACGCGTGAGTGAGAGTGAATGAGTACATTAAGTACAGCCATCCCCCCAGAAGTAATACCGAGAGGTAGTTCCTTGGAGGAACGATGGCGGAGCCCAATGGAATTTAGTCGGTATTAATGGCAGCGTTACCATTCGAGCCCGACACGCCCCCAGTACACCCCGTGCGGTAGCTTGGACACCTACCAATAGCACGTGTACTGGGCTAGGACGTAAAGGTTTTCTCCATTGTAAAAAAACTGAGGCCTAAAATCAAAGATAGTACCGTGCGGCGGTACCAACTAGCTTCAAGCTTACTGCTATAAGTGCTTTTTCTGAGGGCAATAGTTAGTGATATTGAGGATATTGATTTGTTCCACGCTCCAAATTCGTTCCGTGGCTCCTCCTGCCCTCTCTTGTGCGGTGGCGTGACTGGTGCTAAAACTGCGAAGGAAGATTCAGAGGACCGAGCTAAGTAAAGAGTTTGGAAAAAACTAACTGACAAAGCAGACAAAAGCGTAATACCTAAGGTTAGTGGTGCATAAAGGAAGCAATACATGTGGCTTCAGAAGCAGTGTATATTTAAAAAAAAACAATGCCACCTAAAAAGAAACCAGCTAAAGGTGTAACAGGAAGTGCGCTCAAAACACTTCCGTCGGAGAAAGAAGAGAAGAAGAACTGCTCAGATATCTCCTGAGCGGCACAGAAGAACAAAAAGTTGGTAGTGGAGGTGTGAAACTTGTGAAATCATAAATCAGGATCTATCTACAGTACAATTGCTAGAGTTATCAGAATAAGGGTTTTCCCAAGAACTTTCCCAACAGATATCTGAGACGGTGCCGGTGGTTGAGTGGTAAGCGTGACCATCACTGATTCCAGTTGATCTGGGTTCAATCCCAACCGAGGTCGTTGAGATTCTCCTGAGGTGAAAAAATCTGTGGTTACGTCTTCCTTCGGAAGGGAAGTACAGCCGTTGCACAGTGATGTCACTCAGAACAAAAGTTGGCCAAAATCTCTAAATCTGTCGAAATCCCAAAGCTAGGTTATTTTAGTACTCTAGATTCCATTTCGGCTTATGCATTTTCACAAAAAATGGTTTTGGATTGATTACGTTATATTGAATCGTACGTTATATAGAAGCATGCAAAATCCTCACAGAATTGTTGTTCATGGTACTTTATTTAGTAGAATTTTGATGACGCGTAACTAATTTTGAAAATCTAACCTACCTAACAGTGTTAAACAGCTTTTCTCATACAAAAAATTATAGTGGTTGTATAAAAAAGATGCCGCAATTAATTTTTGTTTGCTTATATGAATTAAATTTATTGAAAATATTCTTATTTTGACTCCTTTCCTAATTATTAAGTCATTAGTCATTATTATTCTGTCTGGGCTTGTTAAGTGTTTTTTAATATTCTCACCGTCAGCGCCTCATCAAGTAAGAGCAATTTATGAACTTTCATCATTAGAAAAGACTATAAAGATCCACTTGTATCTACGATTCAAGAATTTCTGAAAATATATTTCAATCCGCTAACCGGTTTCCTAAATACCCCATACCAGTCGTAAAACGCACAGTTGGCCGTGTAATTACAAATATGATCTTTCACTCTTATTTATTTTATGTGACACATAATAGGATTCGAAAACAATCTTCGATTCTAGTAACTGGATTGAGGAGTCTCAGAAACCAGAAATTTTGATAAATATCACTGGATTCCTCGCAGATCGTCAATGCCACGTCATTTCATGTGTCACTTGATGGCAACATCAATGTAAAACAGACAAAACAATCACGAGTCCAGGGAACTGAATTCAGGGATATCCGAATTCGGAGTTGAATGTGTCCGCATTACTTGCAACATGATTCGTAGATCATATGGTTGATGTAATGAATGTCGAGAATAATAAAAAAATGTAATCCGAAGTACTGAATTCAGGACTTTCAGGAAGCGATTGTAACTGATTGTCATGAAATATGATAGTACTAGACATGCTATTTTTTGTGGCACAGCATGCTATGAAACTTAAACATTGTCATTCGGCCCAGAGAATCAAATTCCTCAGTCGCGAAACCAACCAACAATGGTCACACCAATATTTTTATTGTTGTTTTCAGTTAGAACTTACTGATCTTGTATTATTTATTGAGCTACATGTTTGGTGTTAATAAATTACAGTCATCCGCCATTGGAATTGAAAAAAATCGCTCTCGTAACCTTCAATGAAGTAGCCAATAGCTAACATGCTCATTAGAAGCCCAATTAGTACGTTTTAAGATTGTTTGTGACATATTGAATTCTTAAAATTGCGAAATTGAAAAGAAATTTGGACCTGAAAAATAAATTAAAAATTTTGTACGTTATATCGAGGAAAAATGTACGTTATATCGAGTGACGCTATATCGAGGGTATGTTATATCGAGGGTACGTTGTATTGAAGATTACCTGTATAGTATACAGGTAACCTTCGATACAATGTACCCTCGATATAACATACCCTCGATATAGCGTCACTCGATATAACGTACATTTTTCCTCGATATAACGTACAAAATTTTTAATTTATTTTTCAGGTCCAAATTTCTTTTCAATTTCGCATGTATTCCATATTTTAAGAATTCAATATGTCACAAACAATCTTAAAACGTACTAATTGGGCTTCTAATGAGCATGTTAGCTATTGGCTACTTCATTGAAGGTTACGAGAGCGATTTTTTTCAATTCTATTTGCGGATGACTGTAATTTATTAACACCAAACATGTAGCTCAATAAATAATACAAGATCAGTAAGTTCTAACTGAAAACAACAATAAAAATATTGGTGTGACCATTGTTGGTTGGTTTCGCGACTGAGGAATCTGATTCGCTGGGCCGAATGACAATGTTTAAGTTTCATAGCATGCTGTGCTACAAAAGTAGCATGTCTAGTGCTATCATATTTCATGACAATCAGTTACAATCGCTTCCTGAAAGTCCTGAATTCAGTACTTCGGATTACATTTTTTTATTATTCTCGACATTCATTACATCAACCATATGATCTACGAATCATGTTGCAAGTAATGCGGACACATTCAACTCCGAATTCGGATATCCCTGAATTCAGTTCCCTGGACTCGTGATTGTTTTGTCTGTTTTACATTGATGTTGCCATCAAGTGACACATGAAATGACGTGGCATTGACGATCTGCGAGGAATCCAGTGATATTTATCAAAATTTCTGGTTTCTGAGACTCCTCAATCCAGTTACTAGAATCGAAGATTGTTTTCGAATCCTATTATGTGTCACATCAAATAAATAAGAGTGAAAGATCATATTTGTAATTACACGGCCAACTGTGCGTTTTACGACTGGTATGGGGTATTTAGGAAACCGGTTAGCGGATTGAAATATATTTTCAGAAATTCTTGAATCGTGGATACAAGTGGATCTTTATAGTCTTTTCTAATGATGAAAGTTCATAAATTGCTCTTACTTGATGAGGCGCTGACGGTGAGAATATTAAAGAACACTTAACAAGCCCAGACAGAATAATAATGACTAATGACTTAATAATTAGGAAAGGAGTCAAAATAAGAATATTTTCAATAAATTTAATTCATATAAGCAAACAAAAATTAATTGCGGCATCTTTTTTATACAACCACTATAATTTTTTTATGAGAAAAGCTGTTTAACACTGTTAGGTAGGTTAGATTTTCAAAATTAGTTACGCGTCATCAAAATTCTACTAAATAAAGTACCATGAACAACAATTCTGTGAGGATTTTGCATGCTTCGATATAACGTACGATTCAATATAACGTACAATTTTTTAACCGAGATGTACGTTATATCGAAGTTTACCTGTATGTATGCTACCGTAAGCACGTTGATGCCAAACATAACGAAATAGACGAAAAGAATATCAAGTGCCTCAACTTCCTAAGTTGGGAAAAATGCAAGGAAAAAGATGGAAGAGGAGGGAAAGCAAAATCAACCACCAGAAACTACAAATCAGGCGGCTGAACACTCATGACATACATTATCAAGTGCATCCAATGTAACCATCAGCATTAGTCTGCCCAGAAAAATAATGAATTTTTCATAACATAATCGGCCCACCCCTCATTCGATTCTTAGTCCCGCCAGGAGTTCTTGCACCAAATTTGAAGCAAATTGGACAAGTCTAGCTACCGGACCAACGTGCCTGAAGTTTGTATGAGATTTTTCGACAATTTACGTGGAGAAAACCCACTAACTCGCATTTTTGCCGCTAGACGGCACTGTATGCATCGTATTATCACGGTAAGTGAAAATACGAAAGATAATTTAATTGTCTACAACTTTGTCGAAGACAGTTAGTCAATCCGGCTTTGGTAAAAGAAGTTATTAAAATTTTAACAAAGTGATGTCTGAGTCAGTTTTCCATGGGGCCTAGCAGTGCATGGTTGTGTATCAGTACTCGATTCCCATGAACTATACATTTTTGTGAAATAATCGTTAGGTTTGGCTCAATGGTATGTTCAGAAGAACTATACCCCGTAATACGAGTTATGTCTTGGTTGGAAAATTTTAGTTCCAACTGTGACCGCATAGAGGGCACCAACACTAACTTTTCATAGAAGAGAGATAGAGTATCAAAATGTTGGGGAGAATTATTGCAAAATGCCTGTTCTACAACTTTGTAGAAGACACCTATTTTCTATCCCTCTCCGTTGAAAAGTTAGTGTTGGCGCCCTCCATGCGGTACAATGTGGAACTAAAATTTTCTAACCAAAACATGACTCCTATTATTTACTACAATTCTTCTGAACATACTATTGAGCTAAAACTAATGTTTGCTTCACAAAATTGTTTAGTTCGTGCGAATCGAGTACTGATACACAACCATGCACTGCTAGGTCCTATGCAAAACTGACTCAGACATCACGTCGCTAAAAGTTTAATAACTTCTTTTAACAAAACCAGATTCACTAGCAGTCTTCGACAAAGTTGTAGACAATTAAATTATCTTTCTTATTTTCACTTACAGTGATAATACGATGCGAACAGTGCCACCTAGCGGCGAAAATGCGAGCAAATGGCTTTTCTCCATGTAAACTGTCGAAAAATCTCATACAAACTTCAGGCATATTGGTCCGGTAGCTAGACTTGTCCGATTTGCCTCAAATTTGGAACAAGTACTCCTGGTAGGACTAGAAATCGACTCAGGGGTGGGCCGATAAGGGTCATTTTTTCCCTGTCACTCTAATCAGCATGCTAAAGGAGCTCTAGTAGTCTTGTGCAGAAGGTTTGTAAAAACCGATTTAATCCACCTAGCAGTGAGATGAGACATTTCTTACACATATCACTGTTGGATCATTCATTAGTTTGCAGAACTCATGCGAAGTAGTCCTGCACGAATACGAATAAACTTAATTAATTATAGAGAATCATTAAGACGAACGAAATAAAAAAATAAAGCAAAAAATGAAATAAAAGGTGTTCAAATTCATAAAATGAGTAGAATGATTAATATAAATCAAAATTATAAAATGCACGAATCAAATTAGATTAGCTCATTAAAATAAACTATATTTAGAAATAGATTAATAGAATAAATTGACTCAAACTAACAAATTGAATGAAATAATTAAACGAATGGCTGAACATGAAATGAATAAAATTAAAGATATGAACAAAATGAATTCTACTCTCACGGTTTCAAAAAATCGATTGTTTTTCTTTGTTCAATTTCAATCTATATGTATTTGAGCATATGCTACAGAAAGGATTTGGTGAAAATCATATTCCTTGGCATGTTTCTGGGAACCGAAAGGTACACATCTCCGGCCGTTTCTGAGATACTAAACGCGGCGCACCACTATGGCGCTTGTTTATGGAAAATTTACGGTATTTTATAGTGGTTTTCCTAAATGAATCGTTCCTATATTTATGCTTTTTCAAATCCTAAAATAGTATACGATTTTTACACGATGAATCAATTTTTTTGAATTTCTTATTTTAGCTCTAAAGCATATTATAAAATACAACCCATGACAACTCAGTTTGGTGTGCTTTGAGCTGAAGTCAGAGGTACAAGAGGATTCTTTTGACCTCTCAGTTTTATTGTACGTTGCAATTGATCTGACATTACATTGTGTCAATTAACGTAAGCAATCAGTAGTATGCCGAAATTAATAACTTGTTGCTATGCCTCGGTTACAATTCTACCATTTCAGCGTTCATAAATTTATATGTTGCACACAATTTGTTCATAAGTTTACAGATTACGGCACTTCCAATAGTATGCGATTAGTTAATTGCGTTTCATGCAGTTCCTAACTACCTGAATGTGAGTAATACTAGTAACAGACGGCCGAATCTTACTAATCTTGAAATCAATCGATATTATATTACCTGGCTGGCTGGCAAATCAGTTGAAGTGATGCATTAAGGATCATAATGAAATTTCGAAACAAATATGGCGCTTGTCTATGGAAGAATAATTGTTTAAAGAATTCACAGGTCCATTCTTGACGGTTTATGTGTATGTCAGCGTCTGTGAATGGTGTATTGTTTTTTTTGGGGACGAGATTATCGTACGGAAGAAAGAATGCGTCGGACATGTTGAGAAGCATATGGGAACGAGATTACGAAAATTGAAGTAAGAAAACAAAGGTATTGATGGGAACGGAAAGGGAAAGTTAACTGACAAATCAATCGGCCAACTAACAAAGTTTTATGGGCTGGCGATTCGGAGAAACTCACATTCTGTATAACATATGCGAAATGCAATCTGGGCTTCCCTCGAACACTACTCGTCATCGAACGAAAATCCCCAACACTCAAAGTGTTCACCCGGCAAGAACAGTTAGTGCAAGTGGCGTCAGGCTGAAGTAAAAGGAACTTTAGAAACTTTCGAACATGTCAGGATTTACGAAAGTCTATCATCTAATGATTTATTAGAAAGATGCTTAGGAGCTCACACCCAAAACATCAATGGTTCTCTGAATAGTGGAATCTGTTCCTTAGCGCCAAAACACATGCACAAATTCTGGCAGGCAGGTGGTCAATGTTGTGAATTATTTGGCAGTCAGTATCTTCAACCAAGGATTTTCATCGATTTTACAAGCTATGTAGGTGATGGGAACTACCTTGGGAATTGGAGCTGAATGATGTGCTACTCGACTCGACAGTGAACGTATAATTCAACAGAGAGAGCAAAATGTGCAAAGCCAAGAACATTTTCGTGATAAGGAAGGTGACCTCTGCGGACCCGGTATAGTAGATTATTTAGTAAGTTACTACTATCGAGTTATACACCGTACTTTATCTTTGAACGCGTTTTCCCGTAAGTAGTGTTTTTAAGCGGTCAAGAAGGACTTTTCATAGAAGTACTGGCCCGATTTCAATAATTTTTCTCCAATTGTTCAGAAAACATACCGCTATGTTTGGTCGAGAGGGGTTTGCAAAATGTTAATTTGTTCCAAAAAACGTAAATATTGGAAATTTTCACAAATCGTTATATAATTTTTACAAATTATAAAACAAAAGAAATCCCTCTCGTTTAAACATAGCCAACGTGACCATGATTATAAATAAAAAATATTAGTTTTCTGATTACAGATTACCCAATTTTCCACAACTTTACTTAAGCGGATCCCATGCAGTTTCAACATCAAAGTCATCAATGCAGTTTCCAGGTCGCTAGAGATTTTTCTTTTCGTCCTCAAAAGTAAAATTGAAAAGTCAAAACATGTATCTTCAAAATAAAAAAAAAGTTTCTAAATTCATTGAGTAGGTGCTTTACAATTTATTCCCAAAAAGCGTTCAATTTTAGGCCTCGCGAGTAGAAGACCCCCTTAAATGAATCAAACGATTCAAATGAATCAAATGAAACAAATGAATCAAATGAATCAAATGAATCAAATGAATCAAATGAATCAAATGAATCAAATGAATCAAATGAATCAAATGAATCAAATGAATCAAATGAAACAAATGAAACAAATGAATCAAATGAATCAAATGAATCAAATGAATCAAATGAATCAAATGAATCAAATGAATCAAATGAATCAAATGAATCAAATGAATCAAATGAATCAAATGAATCAAATGAATCAAATGAATCAAATGAATCAAATGAATCAAATGAATGAAATGAATGAAATGAATGAAATGAATGAAATGAATGAAATGAATGAAATGAATGAAATGAATGAAATGAATGAAATGAATGAAATGAATGAAATGAATGAAATGAATGAAATGAATGAAATGAATGAAATGAATGAAATGAATGAAATGAATGAAATGAATGAAATGAATGAAATGAATGAAATGAATGAAATGAATGAAATGAATGAAATGAATGAAATGAATGAAATGAATGAAATGAATGAAATGAATGAAATGAATGAAATGAATGAAATGAATGAAATGAATGAAATGAATGAAATGAATGAAATGAATGAAATGAATGAAATGAATGAAATGAATGAAATGAATGAAATGAATGAAATGAATGAAATGAATGAAATGAATGAAATGAATGAAATGAATGAAATGAATGAAATGAATGAAATGAATGAAATGAATGAAATGAATGAAATGAATGAAATGAATGAAATGAATGAAATGAATGAAATGAATGAAATGAATGAAATGAATGAAATGAATGAAATGAATGAAATGAATGAAATGAATGAAATGAATGAAATGAATGAAATGAATGAAATGAATGAAATGAATGAAATGAATGAAATGAATGAAATGAATGAAATGAATGAAATGAATGAAATGAATGAAATGAATGAAATGAATGAAATGAATGAAATGAATGAAATGAATGAAATGAATGAAATGAATGAAATGAATGAAATGAATGAAATGAATGAAATGAATGAAATGAATGAAATGAATGAAATGAATGAAATGAATGAAATGAATGAAATGAATGAAATGAATGAAATGAATGAAATGAATGAAATGAATGAAATGAATGAAATGAATGAAATGAATGAAATGAATGAAATGAATGAAATGAATGAAATGAATGAAATGAATGAAATGAATGAAATGAATGAAATGAATGAAATGAATGAAATGAATGAAATGAATGAAATGAATGAAATGAATGAAATGAATGAAATGAATGAAATGAATGAAATGAATGAAATGAATGAAATGAATGAAATGAATGAAATGAATGAAATGAATGAAATGAATGAAATGAATGAAATGAATGAAATGAATGAAATGAATGAAATGAATGAAATGAATGAAATGAATGAAATGAATGAAATGAATGAAATGAATGAAATGAATGAAATGAATGAAATGAATGAAATGAATGAAATGAATGAAATGAATGAAATGAATGAAATGAATGAAATGAATGAAATGAATGAAATGAATGAAATGAATGAAATGAATGAAATGAATGAAATGAATGAAATGAATGAAATGAATGAAATGAATGAAATGAATGAAATGAATGAAATGAATGAAACGAATGAAATGAATGAAATGAATGAAATGAATGAAATGAATGAAATGAATGAAATGAATGAAATGAATGAAATGGATGAAATGGATGAAATGAATGAAATGAATGAAATGAATGAAATGAATGAAATGAATGAAATGAATGAAATGAATGAAATGAATGAAATGAATGAAATGAATGAAATGAATGAAATGAATGAAATGAATGAAATGAATGAAATGAATGAAATGAATGAAATGAATGAAATGAATGAAATGAATGAAATGAATGAAATGAATGAAATGAATGAAATGAATGAAATGAATGAAATGAATGAAATGAATGAAATGAATGAAATGAATGAAATGAATGAAATGAATGAAATGAATGAAATGAATGAAATGAATGAAATGAATGAAATGAATGAAATGAATGAAATGAATGAAATGAATGAAATGAATGAAATGAATGAAATGAATGAAATGAATGAAATGAATGAAATGAATGAAATGAATGAAATGAATGAAATGAATGAAATGAATGAAATGAATGAAATGAATGAAATGAATGAAATGAATGAAATGAATGAAATGAATGAAATGAATGAAATGAATGAAATGAATGAAATGAATGAAATGAATGAAATGAATGAAATGAATGAAATGAATGAAATGAATGAAATGAATGAAATGAATGAAATGAATGAAATGAATGAAATGAATGAAATGAATGAAATGAATGAAATGAATGAAATGAATGAAATGAATGAAATGAATGAAATGAATGAAATGAATGAAATGAATGAAATGAATGAAATGAATGAAATGAATGAAATGAATGAAATGAATGAAATGAATGAAATGAATGAAATGAATGAAATGAATGAAATGAATGAAATGAATGAAATGAATGAAATGAATGAAATGAATGAAATGAATGAAATGAATGAAATGAATGAAATGAATGAAATGAATGAAATGAATGAAATGAATGAAATGAATGAAATGAATGAAATGAATGAAATGAATGAAATGAATGAAATGAATGAAATGAATGAAATGAATGAAATGAATGAAATGAATGAAATTAATGAAATGAATGAAATGAATGAAATGAATGAAATGAATGAAATGAATGAAATGAATGAAATGAATGAAATGAATGAAATGAATGAAATGAATGAAATGAATGAAATGAATGAAATGAATGAAATGAATGAAATGAATGAAATGAATGAAATGAATGAAATGAATGAAATGAATGAAATGAATGAAATGAATGAAATGAATGAAATGAATGAAATGAATGAAATGAATGAAATGAATGAAATGAATGAAATGAATGAAATGAATGAAATGAATGAAATGAATGAAATGAATGAAATGAATGAAATGAATGAAATGAATGAAATGAATGAAATGAATGAAATGAATGAAATGAATGAAATGAATGAAATGAATGAAATGAATGAAATGAATGAAATGAATGAAATGAATGAAATGAATGAAATGAATGAAATGAATGAAATGAATGAAATGAATGAAATGAATGAAATGAATGAAATGAATGAAATGAATGAAATGAATGAAATGAATGAAATGAATGAAATGAATGAAATGAATGAAATGAATGAAATGAATGAAATGAATGAAATGAATGAAATGAATGAAATGAATGAAATGAATGAAATGAATGAAATGAATGAAATGAATGAAATGAATGAAATGAATGAAATGAATGAAATGAATGAAATGAATGAAATGAATGAAATGAATGAAATGAATGAAATGAATGAAATGAATGAAATGAATGAAATGAATGAAATGAATGAAATGAATGAAATGAATGAAATGAATGAAATGAATAAAATGAATAAAATGAATCAAATGAATCAAACGAATCAAACGAATCAAACGAATCAAATGAATCAAATGAATCAAATGAAACAAATGAAACAAATGAATCAAATGAATCAAATGAATCAAATGAATCAAATGAATCAAATGAATTAAATGAATTAAATGAATTAAATGAATTAAATGAATTAAATGAATCAAATGAATCAAATGAATCAAATGAATCAAATGAATCAAATGAATCAAATGAATCAAACGAATCAAATGAATCATCAGTTCGATCTGAACACTCACTATGAACAGTACGAATCGGTCAAAGCTCCGCGTATCGTTGCATCGTTAGTGATTTTCAGCTCGGTTTCAGCCACCCGGCTGTGCTTTCCCTATCGCCAGTGTAAGGAATATTCAGTCTAAGAGGTAGATCAGTAGGAAAGTGAGCGCGTCACCGCATAACGGGCCGTCGACTCCCTGTGCGGGGCGCGGACCACCTTGTATGGTGGTCGTTCTGGCAGGTGAACTTTGTTGTTTTTTTTCCAAAAGTGCCATATTAAAGTACATGCACCCGGCCGTTCGTTGATAACAATCACACCAATAGAGCATCGATAGCGATATTGCCTTGCAGAACGCTCTGCAAGATTGTATACAAGTTAATAGTTGCACACAATACAGAGCGCGTCCACAGAACCATATACGGGAAAGCAACCATCGGTATAGTCTTTTAGACATTCCGAAAGTTGAAAGAATTTTTCCGCCTCGACAATCATTTGCAGATGGATGTCGACTCGCCGCCCCCTAGTGGGGTGCTGCCTTTGAGTCACTTACTACCGCCATTTCTAAACTCAGGAGACCAGATAGACCAGCGAACGCTACTTCTGCGTGCGACTAAGGATAAAGAAGGAAACGGTCAAAGTCTACCCACTAATCCCTTCTTGGTTCACCTATACCTTAAAGAAGCGATCGGGATGGAGCCAACCAAATATATAAAAGCGTCGAAAGAGGCCAAAGGTACCCAGTATGTGCTGCGTACATCGTCGAAGAAAGTGTACGAAAAATTGCTCAAAATAAACCAACTGTCAAACGGGACAGATGTGGAAGTGATACCCCATCCTCACCTAAACAAAGTGCAGGGCATTATTCACGACCTGGACACCTACTGAAGAAATCTTTAATGCATTGAAGGAGAAAAACGTCATCGAGGTCAGGAGAATTACCAAATTGGTAAACGGCACGTCAACAAACACCCCGTTACTGGTATTGTTTTTCGCCGGTTCGCACCTGCCGGAATTTATTTTCCTCGGTCTAGTAAGAGTCCATGTTCGGAAATATTATGCCTCTCCCATGCAATGTTTCCGATGTGGTAAATTTGGACACGGAAGCAGAACTTGCGACCAGAAGGAATTATGCTTAAATTGCGGGAAGGACCACAAAACCAGCAAAGAAGCCCCATGTCGCGAGGTGAGCGAATGCGTTAACTGTAACGGCAATCACTCGGCCCGTGATAGAAGCTGCCCGACCTTCCTAAAGGAAACCGAAGTGATAAGACTCAAAACCGACAATAATCTGACATTCATTGAGGCCAGAGCACTGGTCAAGCAAACAACACCAAACACATCATACGCATCTACCCTAAAAGGCAGACTAACGCCAGGATCTGATGAGAAGGAAAGAACAATCCGCCTGCTTCGAGAGGAGCTAGCGCAGCTCAGAGAGCGAACCGCCAATCAGCTATCAAGCGACAGCAAGGATGTCGAAATCGCCAAGTTAAAAGAGGAACTGCTTGACGCCAAAATTTTGAACAAAGATTTTCGCAATGAGATGGCTGCTCTGCGACTCGCTTTCTCGGATCTACAAAGACAAATAGCACTGCAGACACCCACAGATACCACCCGACCAAAGCCAGTCTCAACGATCCCGGTCAAGAAGTTAAACAAGGGTCAAGTTGCTTCACTATTGGAAGGAAATCTGATATTCACCACAAGCACAACCCAACAAGAACTCGAGAACAGAAGAAAAAGCCGAAACCGAAATAAGAAAGAGCGCGAAATAGAAAATCAGGACAAATCCCGAAGTCCACTAACGAAGGAAAACAAAACCAGAACCCAGAACATCGCACCGGATGAAGCAACCACCTTAAAACTAAACCCCACCGACCACTTTTCCACCTCCCAGTAGGAAACTAGCCAGGACGGCGCCACTTCGATTGACATCTCCGAATAGACAGAAACAATTTCAACAAAAAGCAACAACTACACAACAACAACAGCACACACCAGTAACAACAACCA
Organism: Topomyia yanbarensis; assembly: GCF_030247195.1. NCBI lineage: Eukaryota > Metazoa > Arthropoda > Insecta > Diptera > Culicidae > Topomyia > Topomyia yanbarensis. Next base: position 239,990,753 of record NC_080671.1, on the reverse strand, counting down.
CAGCACCGGAAAAACTAAATGATGAACCAACAGAGAACAGAGTACAACAAAAAAACACAAGACAAACGAGGAGACCTATTGGGCACCATACCATCAGCCATCTCACCCGCATCGACCCTGTCCGGGGAAGTACCGGTCCACACCGATGAGCCCCCGGCGGCTGTCGGTGCGGGACCATCGGACAACCCCCAGGCAAGTACTTTAGGTTCCCACATCCTTGATACAGTTATGGTCCTGCTCCCTTGTTCTACAGCCACAACAAAAAACCACAAACGCATCAACCAACGTACGGCGGATTACCCGGCCGTCTCCGCTGCCCCGCCTAACGATGGGACACTGTGTAGGCAGACCACCCGCCTAGCATATGTAAAACAAATAACGCCGGACTCCCCGGCAACAAAGACGTTGACTGTATTTTCCTCAACACCAAGTCAGTCCTGCGCAACTCCGAACACATCTCTTGGCGACCCGGAGCCTCCCGGCAGGCCTCCAGCTGGAAGCCCCAGAGGACGACCGCTTGGTCGCACCGACCACAGACTTCAAACCGACCAGGCACAAGCCCTTAGCCCGATAGCTGGATGTTCGTGGCACCCAACAAGATTCCGAAACAGAAGTTCCCGAGGAGAGGCAGCAAAAAACAGCAAAATGGGCCGCCCACCATACCATCTGTCTTCACCGGAAGCACGACCTGCCAACCTACCACCACCCAGAAAACGGCAAAGATCTACAACACCCCACACAGGCACCAGTCCAGAACCTAGAAGTAGGACCTTTGAGGAAAATGCCTATTCCCCTGCACTGGCCCTGTCCTGGGATGTCCCGACTGATGTCGACGAGCTCCAGGCAGCTGCCGGTACGGGGGGCCCGACTCCCCTCCGGAAAAAGGTCGCAACGCCCACAGCAGAAACTTTAACATCTCACATCAAATCCGGAAAAAGCAATCATTCTTCGACAAGGCAAAACGCCTCTCCCTCCGGACAGACCTTGGGCAGGGACGCACGAAAGACCACTGCAGAAATACCACCGACAATCAATTCCCCCGCAGAGGAATCTACTGCCAGTATCGGCTGGCTCTCCAACGGAAGGCCATCCACCAGTAGCAACCGCCCCAATGTCAATTCCCCGGAACCCAGTTACCACACGCACCAATACACACTAGCAATACAGTGGAATATTAACATTCTAAGAAACAACCTCGGAGATCTGCAGAGGACCATCGCCCAGACAAACCCTATCTGTCTAGCCTTGCAGGAAACCCACATCCGGAGAGAGACTTATCCGACTCCCTGGCTCAGCAACCGTTATTCCTGGGTGGCCTCGTCCGGAGCCAACATTCATCAAACGATCGGTTTAGCTATTCGAACGGATGTACCATCAGTACCGGTAACAATCAAGACGGAGCTGATAGCAGTTGCCCGGAGAATCAACTACCCGTTCGCGTGCACAGTGGTCTCAATCTACCTCCCCCAGGGGGTGAACCAAGTCGGAGTAAAATTGAATCAACTCATCGATCAACTCCCAACTCCAGTCCTGATTATGGGTGACATGAACGCCCATAACACCGCATGGGGCTCTATTCGATGCAACCGCCGCGGCAACGACATCCTTCAAACAGTAGAGAAAAATGACCTCATAATACTTAATGACGGAGCCACCATCTTCCTCCGGGGACGAGCCATTTCCTCACTCGACCTCACCATCTGCTCTCGTTTCATCGCAAAGAAGCTTTTGTGGACCGTACTTCATGACCAGAGAGGAAGTGACCACTACCCGATTCACATTTCCTACGACCGAATACCTCCGACGACAACCAGACGTAAACGCTGGCTTTATAACAACGCTGATTGGGAGGAGTACGAGTCAAACCTAGCTGACCGAATCGAACCGGACCGGATGTACTCACCAGATGAAATCGGCAACAAGCGGCAAAACCGTGCATTCCTCGGACAAGTGGAGCATCCCCCAAAAGGGCGGTACATTGGTGGAACCCAGAAGTAGCCCAACTAATTCGCGAACGCAGGAAGGCACTCCGAACCCTTCGAAGGACACCCATCAATCACCCTCTCTGGGAAGCACGAGCCAGCAACTACCGCCAACTTCGTAACACTGTCAGAAAAACCATCACCGACGCCAAAGAAGCCAGTTGGAACGAATTTCTTCACGGGATCCATACTGACTCACCAACCAGCGAACTATGGAGAAAAATCAATGCATTAAGCGGGAAAAGGAGGCATTTTGGATACTCGCTCGAAATCGACGACATCACAACCACCCAACCAATCGAGATTGCCAATGAATTAGGCCGCTACTTCTCCTCTCTATCGGCCAATACATCTTTTTCGCAAGCCTTCCTCAGGAGGAAACAACAAGCTGAACTATCTCCAATCATTTTTCCACCTGACAACGGCCCCGAGTACAATCAGTTATTCACGGGAATGGAACTCACAGCGGCACTCAACCAAGGAAAAGGAAAAGCCACCGGTATAGATAATATCGGATATCCTCTCTTGTAACATCTGCCTCCAGAGGGTAAAAAGGCACTGCTGGCCAGTTACAACAGGATCTGGGAAGGCGGGTCTTTCCCAGAGTCCTGGAGTACCGCCCTCATCATTCCACTTCCCAAAAGGAATCAAGGCAAGAGAACGCCGAACGACTTTCGACCAATAAGTCTGTTGCCGTGTACCGGAAAAGTCAGGGAAAGAATGGTCAACAGAAGACTCATTACCCTACTTGAATCAGAAAATCGCCTTGACCGTCGTCAATTCGCTTACCGTAAAGGCCTTGGAACCGGTGTCGGGCAGGCCGTCGCTGATGGAATGCATACGGACATCGCCGTTCTGGACTTGGAGAAGGCCTATAATACCGTGTGGCGCCACGGAGTTCTTAGACAACTTCAACAGTGGGGAATCCGGGGCAATCTAGGGCAGTTTCTTCAACGCTATCTACTCAACCGGCGATTTCGTGTCGGCATTGGTGGTAGCCAATCCGACGTTTTTTGCGAAGAAAACGGAGTCCCTCAGGGATCTGTACTGGCTGTGACCTTGTTTCTCGTCAGCATTCAGTCTGTATTTGCCCATCTTCCGAAGGGAATTTTCATTTTCATTTATGCTGATGACATCATACTAGTCGTCGTTGGTGAATCCAGAAACCGCAACAAAATCAAGTTGCAAGCGGCTGTAAACGCCATCGGAAAATGGGCATCTTCGGTAGGTTTCCGGATTTCCATCAGCAAATGTGTTACTGCTCACTGTTGTCCATATAATCACGTGGCAACTGGCAGACCAATAAAACTCAACGGCTTCCTAATACCCTTTAAGAAGGAACCGAAAATACTTGGTGTAACAGTTGATAGGAAGCTCACACTCCTTACGCACTTTCGGCAACTTAAACGGGACTGTGACAGTCGGAAAAGGCTTGTTCGCACCATCTGCTCCCGACACCCGAGGAACAACCGCAATACTGCCCTCTACATCATCCAAGCCCTAATTCTCAGACGCTTGTTCTATGGTATTGAGCTAACATGCCAAAATCTCGAAGGTCTGATCAACACCCTTGCCCCACTTTACCATGGAGCAGTGCGCACTGCCTCCAACCTACTCCCCAGCACACCAGCAAATAGTGCATGTGTTGAAGCCGGAGTCTTGCCCTGCAGATGGGCGACAGCATTAGTCACTCTGAGGCGAGCCCTCGGATTCCTGGAAAGAACCTACGGAGGAGATTGCCTGACACTTGACACAGCCAAACAAATCCACATGGAATATACCCAAACACCTCTTCCACCGCTAGCGGGTCTAGTCAGAGTGTGGCATCGTTCATGGACTGCACGTGGCCCAAACCTGGACATCAGCCTCTCTAGATCAGTGGGGGCGGGCGCAGCTCCAAGTGTTGCAAAAACGAAATTACTTGAAGTGATTGAAAGAAGATACGCAAACCACGCAAAGCTCTATACAGACGGATCCAAGACTTACCAGGGTGTAGGGATAGGAGTTAGTGGCATTGGAGCCGGTCTCTCACTCCGCCTTCCAGCCACCTGCTCCGTTTTCTCGGCAGAGGCAGCTGCAATCCTTGTGGCCATACGCAGGAGGCAAGAGAATCTTCCGACAGTGATACTAACAGACTCTTTATCAGTGCTATCAGCACTTCGAACAGGGGAGTCACGACACCCGTTTGTACAAGCCATCGAAGCAACCTATGACCCACTGACCACCATCTGTTGGGTTCCGGGGCACAGCGGGATCCAGGGAAACTTAGACGCCGATCGGTTGGCCTCTCTCGGTAGAACATCGCCCACATCCTTTACCAAGAAGGTACCGAAAGAGGACATTGTCAAGGCTTTTCACCATTGCATTGTTCAGCATTTTACCAACCATTGGAGATCTTCTACCGGCTATCTCCAGAAAATTAAAGGATCCATTGACAAATGGACGGACCGCCAGAACCGAATTGAGCAGAAGGTGCTCTCTAGGCTGCGTGTGGGGCACACCAGAGTCACTCATCCGCATACAGTTTCCAGAGTGGATCCACCAGTATGCAGCTCCTGCAACACTAGGCTCACCGTTGAGCACCTTCTGACCAACTGCCTGGAATTTGCTGATTTGCGTCGCTTCTATAATATACCCACGTCTATCAGAGACGCCCTATCAAACGACTCGACGCAAGAAGAAGTTCTACTGCTTTTCCTCAAGGACGCCAATATCTTCGATGCTGTGTAGAAGTCCAGTACCAAGCCCTTCAAACAACATGTGAAGCTCCTTCGCCTAATTTTTTGGGAGCCGAAGATTCATCGTAGACCTACGCTTCAAATACTAACACAACTGTAATTCTCATTGGTCCAGCGCAAGAAACAACACAACTACAGAGACTTTGAAATTAAAAAAAGGAGATTTATCAATCGAACGATAATTTACCCACTTTTGTTAAATGCAATGTAAACATATATCCATTTAATTCATCAGGGCGAATGACCCTTGGGGTTAAAGCCCAAATAAACAACCAAACAAACAAACAAATGAATCAAATGAATCAATGAATCAAATGAATCAAATGAATCAAATGAATCAAATGAATCAAATGAATCAAATGAATCAAATGAATCAAATGAATCAAATGAATCAAATGAATCAAATGAATCAAATGAATTAAATTAATGAAATTAATGAAATTAATGAAATTAATCAAATGAATCAAATGAAACAAATTAATCAAATGAATCAAATGAAACAAATTTTTGAATTGATTCATTTGAATCAAATAAATCAAATGAATCAAAGGAACCAAAGGAATCAAATGAATCAAAGGAATCAAAGGAATCAAAGGAATCAAAGGAATCAAAGGAATCAAAGGAATCAAAGGAATCAAAGAAATCAAAGGAATCAAAGGAATCAAATGAATCAAAGGAATCAAATGAATCAAATGAATCAAAGGAATCAAAGGAATCAAAGGAATCAAAGAAATCAAAGGAATCAAAGGAATCAAAGTAATCAAAGTAATCAAAGGAATCAAAGAAATCAAAGAAATCGAAGGAATCAAAGGAATCAAATGAATGGATCAAATTAATGAAATGAATGGAGTGAGCAAAATAAATCGAATGAATAAAATATGAAATAAATGAAAGGAATAAATAAAACCGATTTAATCCACGTATCAGTGAGATGAGACATTTCCTAAACATATCACTGTTATATTATACATTAGTTTGCCGAACACACGCAAAGCAACTCACGGTGTTCCTAAAACCGTTATTAACAAAAAAATGACCACAAATTTGTCATACGGCATTCGAAAGATACAGTATCCAAGCATCTTCTCAGTGAATTTCAAAATGATCCATCGAGGGATTCGAGAGAAATTGCAATTTAAAGTTTTATAAGTTTCATAAGGCTACTAGAAAACACCCACGGGCTTGGTCCTATCTCTACAAACAAAATTTTTTTGTCTACTTATTTAGTACATGGCATTCGAAAGATGTAGTAATCAAGTGTATCTCCTGCAAGTTTGAAAATATTTCATTGGCGGAATCGAAATTTATAACGGTTTGGATGTGGTATACGGTCATAGATGGGTTTTCTGCCAGACATCAAGCGTGAATCCATGTTTGTCCATTGACTATTTAGATCGTTTATACGTGCCGCGGTTTTTGAAGGAAAACCTGGCCATTTAATTACAAAAATATAATGTACAAAAGGTGTTATTTATATGGCACATTGAAAAAATATGAAAATTGGGTTGTCTACCAAACGTTAAATATAATGTGTAAATTAAAAAAATGGATAAAAGTGGGAATGTTTATTTCAAAAGGCCATATTTCAATGGTTTGTTGACCGATTCTAATTATTTTTTCATTATTGAACAAGTAGACGTTTCATCGTTAATTTTCAATAAGAAGAATATAAAATAGAGTTGCCTACTTCAAACAATAGACAACATAATTATCCTCAATTATATGTATTACAACTAAACCAACTAAAAAGCATCTGAACGTCAAAATCTCGTGCCAAATTTACTTTGACAATCAATCTGACAATATTTAGAGATGTGAACAGATGCATTTACACTGTCAACATCTCCTTTGGTGAGTTTTTGACATTTGTCAGTCGGTCCAACTAGCGAATCAAATTCGTTAGTTGGACAAGGCTGTGGCCCAACCAGCGAATCACGACTGTATCATTATTTAGTGAATATCTTTGTATTCAAAACGATGACCTATACATTAGTTGAATGCAACGAACGCAAACTACAAATGATGGAAAAATAAAACCATAAATTTAATAAATATGAAGGTATTTGCTGATTCAGATCAATTTATGTTATGATACGGTTTTTGTTGGAAATTTTGTACAATCGTTGACATATGTTAAAACTGGTCAAAGGGGATGTTATTAGTACAAGTTCATCTGCTCATATCTCTAGCTATTGCCAGTTTTATTGTCGAATTGAACTTATCATGAGAATTTGACATTCAGATGTTTATACAGCATTTGCAATCCACTAGTATACAAAAATGGATAGGCAGCTATTTTTAAAACAAAAATATTTACTAAATAATGATAATACATATAGTTGAGATCAACTATATCGCCTATTTATTGATGTAGATGACTCTGTTTTATATTCTTTCTTGTTAATGTAAATTAACAATGAAACGTTTACCTGTTCAATAATGAAAAAAATAATTAGAATCAGTCAACAAACCATTGAGATATGGCCTTTTGAAGTAAACATTCCAACTTTTATTCATTTTTTTAGTTTTCACATTATATTTAACGTTTGGTAGACAACCCTATTTTCATATTTTTTCAGTGCACCAGATAAATAACACCTTTTGTACATTATATTAATGTAATTGAATGGTCAGGTTTTCCTTTAAAAACCGCGACACGTATAAACGATCTAAATAGTCAATGGACAAACATGGATTCACGCTTGATGTCTGGTAGAAAACCCATCTATGACCGCATACCACATCCAAACTGTTATAAATTTCGATTCCGTCAATGAAATATTTCCAAACTTGCAGGAGATATACTTGATTACTATATCTTTCGAATGCCATGTACTAAATAAGTAGACAAACATTTCTTTGTTTGTAGAGATAGGACCAAACCCGTGGGTGTTTGCTGGTAGCCTTATGAAACGTGTCATAAAACTTCAAATTGCAATTTCTCTCGAATCCTTCGATGGATCATTTTGAAATTCACTGAGAAGATGCTTGGATACTGTATCTTTCGAATGCCGTATGACAAATTCATGTTCATTTTTTGTTAATAACGGTTTCAGGAACACCGTGAACTAGATGTGAGATAAGGACAGTTTCCAGTCCTGCACGAATAACACATCGAATAAACCGAATAAATTAAAGAAAAATAATAAAACAAATAAAATTTTTAAATAATTATGAAGCAAAAAAATAAAAAAAAGTTATGCATAAAATCTTTCCATTTTATGAACAACTTTTTTTTATTTTTTGCTTCAGAAATATTTTAAATTTTTATTTGTTTCATTATTTTTTTATAATGAATACAAAATCAAATCAATAAAATAAATCAAATCAGCTCAAATGAAAATTAGACAGTTATGTTATGAAATTAAGAGAGTAAATTTAATTGTTTCAAGCTAGCAAACTGTCATTCAATAATAGAAAGAACACACTAAACCGAATTAATAAAATAAAGAAACTGAATAAAGTATATGAACTGGAAAAAATTAACAATTTATTAAAATGATTAAAATAAATTAAATAAATAATATGAACAAAACCAAAAAAATATTGAATTTGTAAGACAAATCATATGAATAATATGGATAAAATTAACCCTTTCATACCTAATATTTATCTTGCACATATATGCTCCAAGAACCGTTTTTCTTAAAAGTGTTAGAGTAAAGAAACACGAAAAACCTGTTTTGATCAAATTTGATGCTTATCCAGCAGTTTGAGAAGCTGCTCAATTTTGATATACCAATCCTTAATACACATCTCCTGCAAAGTTTTCAATAGTTCGATTGGGCAGAAAAGATAGCCGAAAGCAGTCTACATTGATAAAATTTATCAGTTTTCAACAATATTTGAAGACAACGAATATATATCAAAATATAGTTTTCCACCGATAACTGAAAATGTCTTTGGCAGTACTGCTCCAGTGAAATCAAATCAGAACAATTGTAATAACTTCAGTTATTCGGATATTTCTTGTAACTATTAGCGCTCAAATATACGGTGATAGTCACAATTATTAGTTTTATTTTTTTGTGAGGAAATCTTGTCTAACCCCAAAGTTATAGCTGTTTGAAAACGTGGTTGTTCATGAATAACAGGGTATGCAGAAGGTTAATGAAATCAATAAAATGAATAGAATGAATAAAATAAACAAAATGAAGCAAGTGATAAAATAAATAAAAACCGATTTAATCCACCTAGCAGTGAGATGAAACATTTCTTACACATATCACTATTGGATTAGTTTGCAGAACTCACGAGAAGTATGCACCCAACTAGAGGTGGGATGAAAACAGTTCTAGTTTTCTAGTAGGGTTGGGAGTACCGGTTTTACCGTTACTGAAAACCGGTAAAACCGTCCAAATATTAAATACCGAAATACCGGTTTTGCAAGAATGAAAAACCGGTATTTTCGATATTTTTTAGCGAAAACTATTTAAATAATTTTTCATTGTTATAATGTTAATATTTTCACCTACTAATGTTAGAAGTAAGATCGCCTGTTTTGGGACACTTCAATGTTTTTGTATAAGCAGAGGAATGCAGCTCGATTCATCTTCAGCACATGGCTGTATTAAATTAGTGAATCAGTTTCCTTCCTTCGATCATTTTTGCTAATAGTAATAATATTATTACGCGCGCGAATGTTAATTGCATAATAATCTGCATCATATTCAATCGTTTGTAGAGAGAGAAATCAACTCATATTTGTCGTTTCATTGGTCATAATAATACGATGAATATTATTTATATTTCGAACTCTTCAATTACACAGCTATTAGCATATTCAGCAGTCACATATCGCTTGAATCAACTAAACAACACTCACGACAATCAGTTGTCCGGAGTTGAAGTTGCATTTTTAACAATCTAGGAATCTGTTATAAATTCTCGGTGGCTAGCTGCCCAGAGCAATGAATACATGATAACACTTCTCCACATTGACTTGTGCAATTATTTGGGCTCACTGGTAACCGACGACAATGATTGACTTGTGCAATTATTTACCTCACCCCACTGACAAAATTCCTGCCCGTGGCAAACGTGGAGATGCAGAGGTACACGGTCTCCATAACAAAATTTGTTACGCTAACATTTCGTTCCTTCCCAGATGGCTGTAAGGACGCGGCAGACATCGCCATTGGCATTATACCGTACAGAACTCTCGATTGATGATGGATAGCTACTCCCAGGGTCCATTCGCAAATTTTTTGTGAAATTTTGCTTGTTCTGTTCAATTAAGGACTAGCAATTACGAGTTGTACGGTCATCCTGCTCATGCTCAATTGGAAAAGAAAGCACATAAACGCTGGTTTTCAAGACGAGGCGGAATTGAAACTTAAGCGGTTTCATATACGAAGTAGGACTGTTAAAATGGGTATTTTGAATACTGGGGACAAAATAGTCAGATTAACCTGACCTATTACAAATCTAAAACGTTGTTGATGCGCTGGAGCTCAAACATTTTTTGAACATTATTTTCAGTATATGTTAAGGCATTTGTATAAGGAGAAAACAGCAATTTTAGTACAGTAATGGTTTGTCGAATCTCTTTTGTCTCTTTTTGTCTACTGCATTTAGCTAACCTGCTGTGCTTTTTGGTACAATAAGCAAGTTAGACAACATGACGACATGCACACTTTTCATGCTGCGATCATCAGTGGTTCTCAAGTAACGTCTGTTGAGCGATTACTTTGTTAATAAAGTATGAATTGGCATCAAAGCAAGTTAAATGCGACTGCTTTGTAAATTCAATTTAATTTCGATTTTTTCTTTGTGATTACCGGTTTTTAGCGGTTTTACCGGTTTTTTTCATTTTCAATACCGAAAATACCGGTTTCTCAAAATGCCTCGGTTTTCCCAACCCTAGTTTCTAGACTTGCACGAATAAAATCTCGAATAAATTATAGAAATCAACAAAACGACAGAAACAAAAAAGTAAAGCAAAAAATGAAATACTAGGTTTTTAAATTCATAAAATGAGTAGAAAAATTAATGTAAATCAAAATTATAAAATACACGAATGAAATTAGATTAGGTTATCAAATAAAAATTAAGATTATATTTAGAAATAGTTATAAGAATAATAGAATAAATTGACTCATACTAACAAATTGAATGAAATAAAACAAACGACAGAACAAATGAATCAAATCATTCAAATGAATCAAATGATTCAAATGAATCAAATGAAACAAATGAATCAAATGAATCAAATGAATCAAATGAATCAAATGAATCAAATGAATCAAATGAATCAAATGAATCAAATGAATCAAATGAATCAAATGAATCAAATGAATCAAATGAATCAAATGAATCAAATGAATCAAATGAATCAAATGAATCAAATGAATCAAATGAATCAAATGAATCAAATGAATCAAATGAATCAAATGAATCAAATGAATCAAATGAATCAAATGAATCAAATGAATCAAATGAATCAAATGAATCAAATGAATCAAATGAATCAAATGAATCAAATGAATCAAATGAATCAAATGAATCAAATGAATCAAATAAATCAAATGAATCAAATGAATCAAATGAATCACATGAATCAAATTATTCAAATGAATTAAATGAATCAAATTGAGTTAATTCATCCAGTGAATACAATGAATCAAATTAATGAAATAGATAAAATGAATAGAAAGAATGGATGAACAAAATGAATAAAGTAAAAAATAAATGAAATGCATAAATAAAACAAACGAATCAAATAAACAAAATGAGCTGAAGTGATAAAATGAATAAAAAGAAGAAAATGAGCAGAATAAAATGCATTGATAAAAATGAAAAATTAAACAATGGTAAAATGTTATAAATTAATATAAAGAAATAAATTGATCAAATAAATTATTTGGATGAAATGATTAAAACTGAAAAAGTAGTCAGATTATTAAAATGAAGAAACTGAACAAAATTAATAAACTGGAAAAAATGTATAAAATGCATACAATGAAAACAATGAATAAAATAAGTTAAATGAATGATATGAGTAAAATGCACAAAAAGAATAAACTGATTAGAGTGAATCCAAAGAATGAAACGAATAAAATAAGTAAAATGAACGCAGATGAACAAAACGAATAAAAAGATTTGGAATGAAATAATTAATTAAAATGAAATGGTCATATATATGAAGCTAAAAACATTTTTGAATAAAGAAAATGAATAAACCGGATTGTACGAATTTGAGAACCATTGCATCAGAAAGTTTTGAAATGTTTTTGAAAATCCCATCTTCTGAGAAAAGGCTAATAAATATGCAATGGACTTTCTAGGGCTTCCATCTTTTTTTGGTTTTATTCTTTTTGTTTTCATACTTCTTTACTTGACGGCGTCGTTTTAAGATTATCTGGTGTTTCTACTTTATTGTTGGACCTTAATTAGTTATCAGGAACCTGGAACGTTCAATTTGCTTTGGATTTCGAAATTTATTTTTTGATCGCATATTCCCGAAAAAAAGGTTTATGTACAGAATAGAATTTACTGGTCCAGTATTTTAACATGCAATTGAATATAGTAAAGTGAGACAAGGTCACATGTGCTTTCAAGCCCCTTGCACAGAAAACGACAGGGAGAATGCGATTCGTGAATGAGACAGGTAGATATTTCAAAGTTTTTATTTGCATTGAAGTAAATAGTGTGAAATGTCTAGGCTATGTCGATAGCATAAAAGCCGTGAAATCAGTTGATTGCAATGCAGTCTCTTTCCATTCATCCTCATAGCTTTCATATTGTTTCGTTCCGAATTCTCGTGCAGGAAATATGGATAAATAAGTCATATACAGACCAATACTGTGAAAAAGAAATGGTTCAAACTACTCAGTATATCCAGATATGGACGACGATAAGTTAGAAGACACATTGTAATTGCATCCCCCATCTAGAGTGGGTACTTTGGGAGACTTCTTTTCCTGGATCTAATTTGTGGATATTTTTGGTCTTTGATCCGTTATTTTTGATGAAAGTTCGTACCAATACAACGAATGTGCAGCTGATACAACTCATGGTTCATTCGCCTGCGCAACACCTTTCATTCGAGAACTCCAAGGGCGCGTTGGTCCTCCACCAGCATAGTCCAGGTCTCGTGGCCGTAGAGGACCACCGATTTAATCAGCGTCTTGTAGATAATCAACTTCGTGCGGCGGCGAATTTTGTTCGAGCGGAGCGTCCTCCGGAGTCCAAAGTAGGCACGATTTCCCGCCAAGATCCGTCTCTGAATTTTACTGCTGTTATCATTGTCGTCGGTTACCAATGAGCCCAAATACATGAATTCGTCGACCATCTCGATTTCGTCACCGTCAATCCGAACTCAGGTGGGAGGTTCACATTGTCGTCTCTAGAACCTCTTCCTCTCATGCATTTTGTCTTCGAAACGTTGATGACAAGTTCAATCCTGCTGGCTTCAGCTTTCAGTCTTTGAGCATATCTTTCATTCAAAATTCAATAGAGATACGAATAGTGTAAATATCGCACGTGGAATGTCTCTTTTGAAAATTTTTATCGTCAAACTTTCATATTACCCAGTTAAGCCAAATATTTTTCTGATATAGCCATGAATTTCCTTAATTATAATGTAGATACAGGCTTTGAATACAATTGAATTAAAGTTGAGTTGATGTAGCAGCAGACAAAAAATAGTTTTGTTTTCTCAAACCTTCGCAATTACAATTAACAAATATTTCAGATTGGCAGAAGATCTTATCACACAACTTAGAAATGGATACAGAAATAGCTAGATAGATGCGATAGAAGAGAAACAGAGAGAGAGAAAGAAAGCGAGAGAGAGAGAGAGAGAAAGAGAGCGAGAGAGAGAGAGATAGATAGAGAGAGAGAGAGAGATGGAGGGGGGGGGGGCGTGTGAGGAATGGCAAATGATGTTTAATGCAGTGACATTATTTTTATAGGTATATTATTATTATATATTGATTCTTACATTCTTATCATAAATAATGTAAGTAGTAATTTTTGCGCCATAACCAGTATAACCTAAATCTTGCAAAAGAGATAAATTTTCGCTAGATTTTTGGGCTTCAAACATACAGTTGCTTTCGGTGACGCCACAAGTATAATTATATGAAAAATCTTTTATCTCACTACTAGGTGAATTACTTGTTGATCTGTGTATTGATATATCATCCAACATTTACCTCATGATTGAACGCAATGCCTAATCCATGGAATAAATACTAGAACTCAATGTTTCTTTATCAACACATTATTTTGTATTTGAAGTGAACTTATATATTTATTTTTGAGAAATAGTTCATTTATTATAAAGGTAATTCACAAAATGTTCTCAACATCGAATTCCTTGAATCACGTAGATGTGTTTTCATACCCCGATATTCAAAATCGGTTTAGTTTTGCCCCTAAAACACCAGTAAAGCAATACTCTGTATGAAACAATCTCATTTTTAATTAATGGAAATTGATAAGCGAGGACTAAAAATACAAAATGGTTAATATCTCCGCCACTCGTGCACAGATTTAGACAATCTATAGCTTGTTAGAAAGGTATTTTTATTTATGTGCAGTTTGTGGGACAATAATGTATTGTTCGAAAGTTATTTGCAAAAAACCTGCTGTGTTTTGACAAAATCACCCATATCTCAGAAAGTAAACAACATATCGAAAATCAAAAATAATAGTGTCAAATGGCAGGCCTTTCATTTGAAACTAATTTCATTAAGATCGGTTCAGCCATTGCTGAGATAATTACATGACATTTTGTACAAACATACATACACACATACACACACACATACAGACATTGTCTCAATTTGTTGAGCTGAGTCGATTGGTATATGAGACTCGGTCCTCCGGGCCTCGGAAAAAGTTTTCAAAATTTGAGCGAATCCTATACATTTCTTTTGTAAGAAATGCAAAAAGTTTTCTTTCTATATATTTTATCATTTTTACATTTCGTACAAAACAAATGTATAGGATTCGCTCAAACTTTGAAATTTTTTCCGAGGCCCGGAGGGCCGAGTCACATATACCAATCGACTCAGCTCGACAAATTGAGTCAATGTCTGTATGTGTCTGTGTGTGTGCACTAATGTCATGTTATTATCTCAGCAACCGCTGAACCGATCTTAGAGAAATTAGTTTCAAATGAAAGGACTAACGTTGCCATTTGACACTATTATTTTTGTTTTTCGAAATGTTGCTTTCTATCTGAGAAATTTATCATTTTGTCAAAACACAAATGGTTTATAGCAAATAGCTTTTAAACAAGGCAATGCAGTCGTATTATATGCACAAAATTAGAAAGCTTGTAAAAATACCTTGCGAACAAGCTATAGAATCCGTTCACGAACGGCGGAGATATAAAACATTTTGTATTTTTGTTTTTCGCTTACCAATTTCCACTAATTAAAATGAGATCGTTACATACGGAGTATTGCTTTACGGGTGTTTTAGGGGCAAAACTAAACCGATTTTGAATATCGGGGTATGAAAACACAACTGCGTGGTTCAAGGATTCCGATTCCGAAAACATTTTATGAATTTACTTAATAATTAATTAACTATTTCTCAAAAATTACTACGCAAGTTTACTTCAATGACAAAACAATGTGTAAATTCACTTCAAACTGAAAATTTGTCCAGAGTTAATGTATTTATCCGCTGGATTAAGCGTTGCATTCAGTCGTTGAATGATATATGAATGCACGGATCACCTAGTAGTGAGAAAATAGATTTTTAACATAATTTATATTCATATTATACTCGTAGCATCATCGAGAGCAATTGTGTTATTGAATAACAAAATTCTAGTGAAAGTTTATCTTCTTTTACAAGATTTATGTTATACTAATTATGGCGTAAAAATTTTCAGTTGCATTATGTATAATAAAGATATAAGGAATCAAAATTTCGCACTATGTACAAAAATAATGTCACAGCACAAACCATCATTTACCATTCCTCATTTGTCGATCGTGTTCGTGGCAACCGCCGATCTCTCACCAATCGTGTTCGCGGCAACTGTTACGACTCAGATCTATCCTGATATTTCCAAATCCATTTCTAAAACGTGTCATAAAAACGCTTTTAATCCACCTAACAGTGTGGTAACCCTTATCGCTTTCTTCGGGTATTATATCGATTGAAAAAATTTTGAACTTGATGCTTCGCGATGTTAAGATAAGGAAAACATGGTCAAGAAAGGATTAACTAAAATTCAACCTTGTTTGTGTGCTAGAGCCCATCAAACATATTTTCATATGAGGCGGATAAAATTGGGGGCTGATCAAATCGGGTCTTCAATGTATTATAATATAAAGGCAGTATTCGATGAAGTTTCTTGGGGACGAGTGTAGAACGACTTTGTCCCTACTTACTTGGAGTCAGCGGCGTAGTCAGAAATTCGGTTTGGTGAGGATTTGGTGAAAATCTAACTTTCTGTCCAAATGGCATAATTACGAAACTGCTATCTTTGAAGTTTTAAAATTATGGAGAATCAGGTTTTCAAAAAATTGTGACAGAGTTCCTGTCTTTAGCGAATTTGTTGAGACTTACATTTAATACAACTTTTTTGTAGGCATGAATAATATGGAGTATGTGGAGTATATCGAGTCATAAAATGATATTTACGAAGTGTTCCTTAATCTAGTTTTTTCTTAAATAACTTTCTATTGTGAGCTTCACAAATTCAAGCTTTGGATAAAATGTAAACTTTATCGTTCATAAACAATAGAAAAGGTTTATCATAAACAGTAAAATCTTGATAATTCAATTTAAAATTGAAAAGCAATAGCCTAAAACATGTTAATACCTTGAACACATAGAGCCTTCATGTCTTCAACAAAGTGGTTTGTAATAGCATTCCCCAAAATTTTGCGGAAGACATTAAGTCTGGAACTGAATTTGTTTAAAGAGTAAATTGGCCATAAATACTTCTTGGAAAATATAACGACAAAATTATTTTATCAAATGATGTGCTGTTTAACGTTTGTGAAATTCATCGCAGATACTAAACCTGCAAAATTGGCGGAACGGAAAACGCCATTTTTCATTAATTCCTCTAATTTTGGAAGTTGGTTTTCTCGTTATTAATTCTATAACGTTTTCGTCTCAACTCGACGCATTCCCAAAATAAAAACATTTTCAGCAAATGTTGGAAGTTATGTAATTTTCTGTGAGCAGTTCTAAGTTTCTTAGACAATTCCAGTTTCGCTTCCTATTAAAAAAAAGACCTTAATCTATATTATAGTTCACCCCTTAAAAACTGAACTCAATGTGATAGGAAATTATGATTATGATTATTATTGATTTCAGAACTTTGGAATGAGTTTCTATTGGAATGTTTTTAGGCAAGTATTTGATATTGATGTTATTAGACAACTGTCAGATCAAGACCAATAGCTCAGTTAGAGATAAGGATCGCATTCCCACAATTTTTCAAAGGTCCTCATGATGTTTCAAACAATAGGTTATCTATGTCCTGATCAGATAATTATCATTGTGATATGTAATTAAATCAGTCAGCATCAATAAATTTTGTACTTCAATCCACTTTTTTTGGGTGGTGTGCGGGGGATGGGTTGGTTAAACCCCAAGGAATCCTCTTGGCCACACAACTGCTTGAAGTTATTCATCTTGCTTTTAATTTTACGAGATATGTTTTGCCTTTCTCAATAGAAAGGTATTGCAATTGCTCTGAAAATCGACTTTTCAACGGAGGCCCGGAGGGCCGAGTGACATATACCATTCGATTCAGTTCGTCGAGTTCGGCAAATGTCTGTGCGTGTGTATATATGTGTGTGTGTTTTTTTATAGAGCAGTAAAAAAAAATTCAGGAAAACCCTGAGACCTGAGGGAAAATGTACAAAAACCCCAATGTCTCAGGGAACGGGTTACGGCTGCCATCACCCGACCCGCTAAAAAACCACTGCTCTTGCCCAGAACTTGATTCCTCCCCGGCATTACCTTACGGCATTACTTCGGGGAGGGGTTTTTATGTGCATAGCACACACTCTAATTCAACTACTTACTAGTTCGTTTCTTCCGCATAATTACAGCCCCACTCCTCCACACAGACTGGCAATTACTGCATGGCATTCGGAAAGCTGGCTGTGAGTCAAGACTTAGTGCTCCTCCCCTACGAAGACAATCTGGGCGGCAAACTTCAGACTGTCTAATTCACCAAGGCCTTCGGCTCCCTTGTGCCAGTTAGCACCGCAACTCCCTTTTCGCACCATTCAGCGCCGTTTACTCGTTGAGCACCAGACTTGTTCGCGAACTGCTCGGTCTAGTCCCCGACGATGGACCTAGCCTACTCCGACGGGGAATTCCCCGGCGAAAGAAGTTCTCCCGAAACCGAGCCAACCAACCAGGTGTCGAGGTCAGTTCGGCGATTCCGGTGGAGCAAGGCGTCCGGTTCGCTGATGCCCCGACGACCTGCGATTGGTGGTATCTCGTCGCGGTCTACTCAGTCTAGTCCCCGGCGGTGAATCTAGCTTACGCCGACGGAGAGTTCCCCGGCGAAGGAAGCTCTCCCGATACCGATTCTTCTTTTGTTTTAGTACCGCAATTTTTTGAGTTCTTTGGCTTCCTCTCGTTCCGTTTCGCTCTACTATCCCGATGAGCCATTTCTCCGCGTTGTCCCACTCCTGTTGCCATTTAGCCACGAGTCCGCTCGGACCGGTCTCCTAGCGTTACGTGCATTTCTCCGCTGATAGCATTCCACGTCCTTTGCCAGGGTAATGCAGATGGGGATCATCCCGGCGATAACGCATGCTGCCTCCAACGATATTGTTCTGTAGGCACTCGCGACTCGTACGGCCATCAGCCGGAATATCCTGTTTAGCTTTTCACGGATCCGCTTGTTTTTCAGCTTCACTCCAGGCAGGAACCCCATATCGGAGTATCGATGACGAAACAGTAGATAGCAGACGTCTCGTGCTGCTTCTCGGGCCGCCGACGTTTGGCATGATTCTCGCTATTGCGTTCGTTGCTTCGCCGACTTTTCACAGGCTTAATCAACGTGGTTGTTGAAGCTCAACCGGTCGTCGATTATCACTCCCAATTGCTTCAATGCACGTTTCGATGCAATCACGTGCCCTCCGACGTCGATCTGCATCCGTTGAACCGTTTTGCAGTTACTGACCAACAACACCTCCGTCTTCTGGTGAGCTATTTGCAGCTTGACCCCGTTCATCCAGCTCTCGATCGCGTCTATTGTCTCCGTCACCGACACCTCCACTTCTTCAAGTTTCTCACCCATCACCGTTAGTGACACTTCGTCCGCGAAACCCACGATTTTCACTTTCCTAGGCAGCTGCAGCGTTAAGACCCCATCGTATATCCCGTTCCAAAGAGTTGGACCGAGAATGGAGCCCTGAGGAACGCCCGCTGTGACACGGAATGACTTCTGTCCTTCGCTCGTCTCGTACAGCAGCACTCTGCTCTGAAAGTAGCTCTTCAGGATCTGGCATAGATAGTTCTATGCAGCGCTGCAGCGCCGTTTGTTGCGTGGTTTCAGTTTTCGCGGCATTGTGGCGTCACAAGCCGCCACAATCCTTCTTGTTAGGTTAGCCGCATCCACGTTCTCGGTCTCGCCGTTCGGCCGAAGTGCGTCAACAAAGAGGTCATTGTTGAATTGTTGGTTTCGTTCGCCGGTCATCCTTCTGTGTACTATCGCTTGGTTCCGTTGACCAATACGGTAGCGAATCGCCTGGTGGTCACTATGCGTATACGTTTCGCATACTCTCCAATCCATGTTCGCCGTCAATGAGGGACTACAGAATGTGACGTCGATGATAGACTCCTTCTCGTTTCTCCGAAATGTGCTAACAGAACCTTCATTGTACAATCGTACGTCTAGCTTCGCTAGAGTTTCCTGCAGGATACACCCTCTTGTGTTGGTTACTCTACTGCCCCATTCCACAGCCCAGGCGTTGAAGTCACCACAAATGACTACCGGCTTCCGATCGATCAACTGCTCGGTTAACTGCTCCAGCATTCGGCTGAACTGCTCCACTGTGTACCTTGGAGGAGCGTAGCAGCTACGTACGAAGATGCCGTTGATTTTGGCTATCACGAAACCCTCATATGAACGTTCTACCACTTCTTGGATGGGGAATCTACCCATTACTTGTATCACAACGGTTCCTGGTCTATCCGCCACCCAGTTACCGTTATTAGAGGGTATTTGATAGGGATCTGCGATCAAAGCGACATCGCACATAGTTTCTTTCGTAGACTGCCACAACAGTTGCCGTGCGCTATCACAGTGATTCAGGTTTATCTCGATCATCTCCATCACCGTTGGCCTGCAGTCGCCTCCTTGTAGACTGGGCATTTAAAGCCGCCCGTCTGATGGTCGTTGCCTTCCGCTGGGGTGCAAAGCAAGCACTTCGGCCTCTGCGTGCAGTCTCTCGCAAGATGGCCCGTCTCTCCGCATTTCCAGTACATCCCGGATCTGTCCGGGCCTTTGCAAGCCCCTGCTTAATGTCCAAAGCCTAAACATTTGAAGCATTTCTCCGCTTGTTTATTTACTCGTGGGGCGGCTCTCAGTAGGCATCTCGACTATCCAACTGTAACTTTACCTACCTCCAGTGCCTTGTCTGCAGCGGTTACCGGTAAACGAATCATCGCTGTCTGCGTTCCTCCGTATCCCTTCCTTAACCGGATCGTCATAGTCTCCTGCAAGGCAGAGCTACTAGTCGTAGTATTCTTCTTCAGCTCGAGGAGCATCTCATTTTTTTGGGTACGCCTGACTTTTAACAAATTTTCCCCCAAATCTTTCAGCTCCGAGTCCTCTCTGACCTTTTTGAGCAGTGCTGCGTACGTAGTCTCGTCATTTACTACGCTACGACCCTTCCGTCTTGGCATGAGGCAGTCCACTTATACGCCTATACACTCACTCTTCTGTCTTGCTTTGGGGTGGCTGGGTTTACCCCTTACGCGGTTGCCAGTCGCTGCGCCAAACCTGCCTCAGCATGAACAGACCATTCACTCCCTTTTTTGCGCTTGGCCTTTTTCGCTCCAGCTAACCAATCACTAGTTAGCCGTGCCCGTCGTCTGTTGCTTGGTTCGTCAGATTACCTGTAGCCTACAGGCAATCTGGATGGTAGCAGCCGAGACTGCGTTCCACTTCTCCACCGATTGACTCATCCGCTGAATAAGGGTATCAGGGGTTGTGTCCCAGCCACAAACGTAAAGCATTGCTCTTCTTTCGACGTCGAACCGAGGACATACGAACAGTATGTGTTCGGCAGTTTCGTCTACACCTGGCTAGTCCGGGCAGACTGGGACCTCCGCGTGCCCGAACCTGTGGAGGTACTGTCGGAAACAGCCATGGCCTGACAGGAATTGTGTCAGGTGGAAGTGAACTTCCCCATGGGGTCTTCCCACCCAGCACTATACGTTAGGTATCAGCCGGTGGGTCCACCTACCCTTCGAGGAGTTGTCCCACTCACGCTGCCATCTGGCGACCGAGATCACCTTGGTGCGCTCGCGGGCTCCTCTATTTCTACGTAGCTCGAAACACTCCTCATCTTCCCGAATGACTAGCCCGACTGGCATCATGCTCGCTATCACGCAGGATGCATCGTGTGATACCGTGCGGTAGGCAGATATCACTCTGAGGCACATCACGCGGTAGGTGCTCTCCAGTTTCTGTAGGTAATTGGTTACCCTCAGTGCTCTTGACCATGACGGGCCGCCGTACCTGAGGATAGATACGGCAACGCCTGCCAGTAACTTAAGTCTACTGGCGCACACCTTTGAGCTGTTGGACATCATCCTCGATAGAGCCGCAACAGCAGTCGACGCTCTCTTGCACGTATAGTCGACATGGCTACCGAAGGTCAGCTTGTCGTCTATAATGACTTCAAAAGACTTCAGACTTCGCTGTGAAGTGATCGCGACTTCTCCCACATGGATAACTGCATGTTGTGCCGACTTGCGGTTGTTGACGATAACTACCTCCATATTATGATGAGCGAGCTCCAGGCCTCTCGCGCTTATCCATTCTTCCACCGTGTTGATCGCGTGTTCTGCGGTTAGTTCTACCTCAGGGATTGACTACCCGTAGACCTCCAAGGTTACGTCGTCGGCAAAGCCGACGATCTTGACCCCCGGAGGGAACTTCAGTCTCAGAACCCCGTCATACATGAGGTTCCATAGCACCGGACCTAGGATCGAGCCCTGCGGGACTCCGGCGATAATCGGAACCCTTTTCTGACCGGCATCGGTCTCGTATAGCAGTACGCGGTTCTGGAAGTAACTTTCCAGGATCCGGTACAGACCCACCGGTAGGCTAAGCCGGTGTAACGAGAGCGCAATGGCATCCCAGCGTGCGCTGTTGAATGCGTTCTTCACGTCAAGTGTCACTAACGCACAGTATCGAATCGCCTTTTTCGTTGGATCGCTATCTCGGCAGTATTTATCACTGAGTTGAGAGCGTCCACTGTGGACTTACCCTTCCGAAAGCCAAACTGGTTGCTTGACAGGCCGTCCGTACCTTCCGCGTACGAGGTTAGCCTGTTGCGGATGATCCTCTCAAGCAGTTTGCCAGTCGTGTCGATCAGACAGATTGGTCTGTACGCCGATGGGTCGCCGGGCGGCTTCCCGGGCGTCGGCAACAGCACCAATTTCTGCCTTTTCCATCTATTGAGGAAGCGGCACTAGTCAAGGCATCTCTGCATATCTAGCCTGAACATGTTCGGGTTCGCTATGATCGCTGCCTTGAGAGCGTTGTTTGGAACTCCATCCGGCCCTGGAGCTTGGTTCATTGTTAGGGATTTAGCCACTGCGAGTAGTTCTTCATTCGTCACTGGAGCCACCATTTCGGCCGTGCCCGCACTGTCTCGTAGTGCAGGTGGCCAGGGGCTTGTGGCTCGAGACGGGAAGAGTACTTCGATAATCGTTGCCAACCGGTCCGGAGACCGTTCTAGGGGTGAAGAGCCCCCTTTGGTCTTGGCCACTCCACAATCCTGTAGACGTCACCCCACGGATTCGCGTTGGCACTTTCACACAGGTTGTCGAAACACGCTCTCTTGCTGCTTTTAATGGCCTTGTTAAGGGCCAATTTCGCAGCTCGAAACACTTCACGGCGGTTCTCTCTTGCACCCTCGGTGCGAGCTCTTTGCATCCTACGTCTAGCTCTGAGGCAGGCTGGTCGTAGAGCTGCAATCTCGGCACTCCACCAGTATACCGGACATCTGCCGTTTCTTGGCAGTGTTTTTCTCGGCATAGTGGCGTCGCACGCGCGTGATAGAACAGTTACCAGCGCATCCCCGCTTAGATTGTCGGTGTTGGGCTCCAGTCCCAGGGCCGCGGTGAAAGCTTCGCTGTCGAAGTGATTGGACTTCCACCCGCGTACCTGACAGTGATCTCTCGCCCTCGGATGCTGCACACCATAGTTGATCCTAAAGCGTATTGCTAAGTGATCCCTATGGGTGTAGCCTTCGTCTACCCTCCATTCCATGCCTGGAGCCAGACTCGGGATGGAAAATGTTACGTCAATCCACGCCTCCACCCCGTTTCTACAGAATGTACTAGCGGAGCCATGCTCCACCACTTTGCGCATCGCGGATAGTAGCCCATCCAGTGCGTTGGTAGGGCTATTTCCTACCACTACTGGGGGGTCACTGGTGCTATCAGATGCAGCACTCGTCGCTCCACTACTCTCCTCACGGAGGGGGGGAGACCTCGCCAAACCACCTCTAGCAAAGGGGTTTGGCACCACCGTTTGTTTATTGTTATTTTTATTTTTGTTCTCCATTTTAGTACCCACGAATAGCGCGAGAATAAATGTCCGCCACGCCAGAGCTCCGCATTAACGTGGTAAGGGACGCTTACTGTGGGGGTTGCCCAGGTACCCCACAGGCTCCGTTAACGATCGAGAATCTTTTTCACCCCCTCGATCACTCATCCCTCGGCATGGGTTGCTTCACGCCTTGGAATTGGGGTTATGACCTATCTTGCTTTACGTGGTGACCGCGGCCCATCATCACAACCATCCTCCTTTACCAGGGATTTGGACCTGCAGTTCTGGTTCTCAATAGTTCCATGTACGTATATTATTACAGACATGCTACTATTGAGATCCGTCATTCGATAGCGGAGTTCTCCATTAGCGCTTGACCCCTGCTAGTTGTACATCGGCTGCCCCACTCCACTGCCCAAGTGTTAAAGTCTCCCGCTATGACTACCGGTTTCCGACCCACTAGGTCTTTTTTTTTTTTTTTTTTTTAACGATGGAGAAGACCTTTATGTCCTAACCCAGTACACGTGCTATTGGTAGGGTCCAATCTACCGCACGGGGTGCACTGGGGGCGTGTCGGACTCAAATGGTGACCAGCCATTAATACCGACTAAACTCCATTGGGCTCCGCCATCCATCCCCAGGAACTACCTTTCGGCATTACTTCTGGGGGGATGGCCGTACTTAGCGTACGCTCTCACTCGTGCCTTACATTATCGCACACTCACTCCCATCTTGGCATGGGTAGACCATACCTTCGTCTATCATCCGCCAATTCACTCACTCTAACTCCTCGCCTGCTGCTCGGCGCTCCATGCTCTCTGCAGCCGGCAGGCAATCTGAGTGGTGGCAGTCGAAACTGCGTTCCACTTCTCTACCGCTTGGCACATCCCCTGTACAAGGGTATCAGGGGTTGTGTCCAAGCCGCAGACGCCTAGCATAGCGCCTCTTTCGACGTCGAAGCGGGGACATACGAATAGTACGTGCTCCGCAGTTTCGTCGACACCTGGGCAGTCTGGGCAGACTGGGGCCTCAGCGTGCCCAAACCTGTGGAGGTACTGTCGGAAACAGCCATGGCCTGACAGGAATTGTGTCAGATGGAAGTGAACTTCCCCATGGGGTCTTCCCACCCAGCTAGATATGTTGGGTATCAGCCGGTGGGTCCACCTACCTCTCGACGAGTTGTCCCATTCGCGTTGCCATCTGGCGACCGAGGTCACCCTGGCACGCTCACGGACTCCCCTATTGCCACGCAATTCGAAACAATCTTCGTCTTCCCGGATGACCAGCCCGACTGGCATCATACCCGCTATCACGCAGGATGCATCATGTGATACCGTGCGGTAGGCAGATATCACTCTGAGACACATCAAGCGATAGGTGCTCTCCAATTTGCGACGGTAACTGGTTACTCCCAGTGCCCTCGCCCAGGACGGTCCACCGTACCTAAGAATAGATACGGCGACACCGGCCAGTAGCCTGCGTCTACTGGCGCACACCTTGGAGCTGTTGGACATCATCCTCGATAATGCCGCAACAGCCACCGAAGCCTTCGTGCACGCATAGTCGACATGACTGCCGAAGGTCAGCTTGTCGTCTATGATGGCCCCAAGAATCTTCAGACTCCGCTTAGAAGTTATCTCAACTTCTCCCGCTTGGATAACTGCTTGTTGTGCCGACTTGCGGTTATTGACAACAACCACCTCCGTCTTATGATGGGCGAGCTCTAGGCCTCTCGCGCTCATCCATTCCGCTACTATGCTTATCGCGTGTGTCGCCGTTAGTTCTACCTCTGAGATTGACTCCCCGTAGACCGCCAGGGTGACATCGTCGGCGAAACCGACGATTTTCACACCCGGAGGGAACTTTAGTCTCAGAACCCCGTCATACATAAGGTTCCATAGTACCGGGCCCAGGATTGAACCTTGCGGAACTCCTGCGGTAATAAGAACACTTTGCTGACCGGCATCGGTCTCGTATAATAGTACACGGTTCTGGAAGTAGCTTTCCAAGATCCGGTACAGGCCCACCGGCAGGCCAAGCCGGTGTAACGAGAGCGCGATGGCATCCCAGCTTGCGCTGTTGAATGCGTTCTTCACGTCAAGTGTCACTAACGCGCAATATCGAATGCCCCGCCTCTTCCGTTGGATCGCTATCTCGGCAGTCCTTACCACTGAGTTGATAGCGTCCACCGTGGACTTTCCCTTTCGAAAACCGAACTGATTACTTGACAGGCCCTCCATACCTTCTGCGTATGGAGTTAGCCTGTTGAGGATTATCCTCTCAAGCAATTTGCCAGTCGTGTCAATCAGACAGATTGGTCTGTACGCCGATGGGTCGCCAGGTGGCTTCCCGGCCTTCGGCAACAGTACCAGCTTCTGCCTTTTCCATCTATCCGGAAAACGGCACTCGTCAAGGCATCTCTGCATAGCCAACCTGAACATGTTCGGGTTCGCCATGATTGCTGACTTGAGAGCGCTGTTTGGAACTCCATCAGGCCCTGGAGCTTTATTCACCGCTAGAGAATTAGCAACTGCAAGTAGCTCTTCGTTCGTCACCGGGGCCACCATGTCGTCCGTGCCCGCCGTGCCTTGCGGCGCTGGGGGCCAGGGACTTATGGTTCGGGACGGGAAGAGTACTTCGATAATTCTCGCCAACCGTTCTGGCGACCGTTCAGGAGGTGAGGAGCCCCCTTTGGTCTTTGCCATCACGATCCTGTAGGCATCGCCCCACGGATTCACGTTGGCCTCCTCGCACAATTTGTCAAAACACGCTCTCTTGCTGCGCTTGATGGCCTTGTTAAGGGCCGATTTCGCAGCACGAAACACTTCACGTCGTTCCACTCTACCCTCCTCAGTGCGGGCTCGCTGCATCCTACGTCTAGCTAGTAGGCAAGCTGACCGTAGGGCTGCGATCTCAGCACTCCACCAGTATACCGAGCGTCTGCCATTTCTTGGCAGGGTCTTCCTCGGCATAGTGGCGTCGCACGCGCGTGATAGAACAGCTACCAGCGCATCCCCGCTTAGACTGTCGGTGTTGGCCTCCAGTCCCAGGGCCGCGGTGAAAACTTCGCTGTCGAAGTGATTGGTCTTCCACCCGCGTACCTGACAGGGATTACCCGCCCTAGAATGCTGCACACCAAAGTTGATCTTGAAGCGTATTGCTAGGTGATCACTATGGGTGTAGCCTTCGTCTACCCTCCAGTCCATGTCTGGGATCAGACTTGGACTGGCAAACGTTACGTCAATCCACGACTCGACCCCATTCCTACGGAATGTGCTAGCGGAACCATCATTGACTAGCACTGCGTCGAGTTTCGCAAGCGCCTCCAGAAGCGCTTGGCCCCTACCATTTGTATAGCGGCTGCCCCACTCCACCGCCCAAGCGTTGAAGTCACCCGCTATGACAAACGGCTTTCGTCCCACCATGTCAGACGAGAGCCTATCGATCATCTGGTTGAACTGTTCTATTGGCCACATAGGTGGGGCATAGCAGCTACAATAGAACACACCATTGATCTTGGCAATCGCGACACCCTCCGCAGAGGACTGTACTACCTCCTGGACCGGGAACCGACCCGTTGCACAGATTGCCGCCATTCCAGACCCGTCCGCCACCCAGTTGCCGTTGTCGGCAGGGACGTTGTACGGGTCGGATAGGAGGACGACATCTGTCCCCGACTCCAATACCGACTGCCACAGTAACTGCTGAGCAGGTGCGCAGTGGTTAAGATTCAGCTGTGTGACGATTGCCATTACTTCCTCTTTCCCGCCTCCCCGAAGGGACAAGCAGGTCCGCCCATAACATGGTTGCGGCCCTGCTTCTTGCTAGCGCAGATGAGACACTTGGGTGCCCTCTCGCATTTCAGCGCCTTGTGTCCCTCCTCGCCGCAGCGACGACACAACTTGCTCCTGTCTGGGCCCTTACAGTCGTATGACTTGTGGCCTGGCTCCAGACATTTAAAACATCGGTCCACTGAAGGCGGCTGGAGTATGCTAACTGGGCATACTGACCATCCGATCTTCAACTTCCCTTTGTCGGTTACTTTCTTGGCTTCCGCGGCCGGTAACTTGAAGTAAGCTACCTGCGTGTCAAGCAACCGCTCCCTGATACGTACAGAGTTCTGATCGATCTCGACGCCGCACTGCTGCTTAACGGCCGAGACGACGTCCTCTGCGTTTGTGATCTCGTCCAGTTGCTTACACTGGAGAGTCACTTCCGCTCCCAACGACCTCACCTGAGCGCCGTTTCCCAAGACCTCTTGGGCCAACCTCCTATACGTTGCTCCATTGGATTGTGATCCACGCTTCAGCACCAAGATCATTTCGCCATTTTTGGTGCGTCTGACGCTTCGCACATCCTGTCCTAAATTCGAGAGGCTTTCGGCCGCCCGCATCGATTTTAGGACATCCGCATAGCTGCCCCCGTTGGTTTTCACCAACAGGGCCTCTCCTCTATCCCTCGCCTTCTTCTTAGCGGGTCGAGGTGCGTTGGACTTCCGCTCCCTGCTAACCACCTGCCATTCGCCATCTTGTACCGATGGCGCCGGCAGGCTGGTGCCAGGTC
Organism: Topomyia yanbarensis; assembly: GCF_030247195.1. Taxonomy (NCBI): domain Eukaryota; kingdom Metazoa; phylum Arthropoda; class Insecta; order Diptera; family Culicidae; genus Topomyia; species Topomyia yanbarensis. The sequence goes on along the minus strand of NC_080671.1, from coordinate 239,962,737 downwards.
GCTCCGCAGTGCGCGCCCGATTGGCGGCTTTCGCCTTTTTAGGCTGGGAAGTCGCCTTCTCGGGACGCCGCCCTGCGGGATCCTTCGCACCCGGATCCGCACCACCCAAGCGACGTTTGGCCTTGTTGGTTGCCCGTCGTTTGGCATTGCTGCGCGTGCCTACATTAGGCCTAGGCCGCTTCGCAGTCTCCCCCTCCATTAAGCGTTTGGTGGCCGATAAGGCGAAATCTATCGCCTCCTGCGCCATCGTCGCTCCGCCATGGAAGGAGAAGGCCTCGGTTTGGATACCGCGGTCGGCCTTCTCTCTTTCCGTCCACCTCTTCATGTAGGCTACTTGTTCTTGTCTTGCGACTCGAACAGCCTGACGAAGCACCAGCAGGTTCTGTTTTAGATCCTTACTGATGTTACTCCTCCCGCTTGTGAATTCGATGATGCTATCCAGCTGCTTGGCAACTTCCTGCATCGCAGGTAGTGGTCCGCCAAGCGTGCTGGTAGTATCATCTCCTACCACCTCCATTTCACCTTTGGTGCCGTTATTTGCGGCCACCTGCACTCCGCTGTCAGCCCCTGTTGGGGGAGACCTCGCCAGACCCCCTTTGGCAAAGGGGTTCAGCGCCGTAAACACTTCCGCCTCCTTATCGCATACTTTTTTATTGTTATTGCAAAGACTCATAATAAGACCCACGAGTTGCGCGAGAAAATAGGTCCGCCACGCCAGAGCTCCGCATTAACGTGGTAAGAGACACTTACTGTGGGGGGTGCCCAGGTACCCCACAGGCTCCGTTAACGATCGGGCATCTTTTTCACCCCCCCGATCATTCATCCCTCGGCACGGATCGCTTCACGCCTTGGAATTGGGGTTACCCCGTTTGGTGGGCCCATATCACCGGAACGGGTGGTCCGTAGCGCTATTGTATGCCGGCAACTACACGGCCCCCCTTCCCTGTCAGCATACGACCATAGTCCCAACGAGTTGGCTACCCGAACATTCCTATGGCTCCTCGTATCCCAGCCGGTTCCGCGGGGAGGTAGAGATAGGAGTTCCTGGGCAAGAGGCTAAGGACCACTGTGGCTAACCACCGGGTCTGTATTGCGCATTGCCCAGGCATTTGCCGGCCCGACCCACTAGGTCTGACGAGAGCCTATCGATCATCTGGTTGAACTGTTCTATTGGCCACTAGGGTGTCCCAAAATGACATCATGTTAAAAAAGTCATCGGGCTCACTTCTTAAATGAAAGGTTAGGGTATTAGGACCACTTTCTTCTTCGGAGTGAGTTTGCTAAAACGCTTCCTACTGGTGGCGACTTTTGATTTTTTGAAAAATGGGCCGATTTTGGATAAAATTTTAAATTTATGCCTGTTGAAGTGGTCCTGAACTGTCTTAGATTTTTTCAGCATTTTTTTATTTTTCTGGAGATCCAAACGGAGAAGTTTGGTTAGTTAGTTTGTACAAATTTGGAATTATAAGAGCGGCATGGCCATTAAAACTTAGTAAAAAGTGAAATTTTTGGTGTTTTTCAGTATTTTTTCTTCAAAACTGGGTATCTACAAAATTTTAAAAGTACAGAAAACACTTTATATAGTTGAGCCGAATTCAGGGGCGTAATTTTGCTGAAGAAAGTGTATAGCTACGGCCAATGGGGTATAAGTTATTTACGTTTTTGTTAAATAACCTTTTGACATTTTATGATATTCATAAAAAATAACACTGTTCTACAAAATAAAACAACTTAAGTGGGCTTAGTCCGCATATTATTTTTCGGAAAATAGAAGAAAAATGATGAAAAATGGCGTTTTTCGCTTGTCTCTAGTACATCAGAATCGGTTTTTATGAGCATTTGACGATTTTTTTTAAATATTTTCTATATTAATAGCCACCTAGCGGGTTTGAAAATCACTAAAATTAAACAAATATGTCGAGTTAATGGCAAGTTATGGCGTATATTTGAAGGCTGAATTGATTAACGTACTTACATTTAGTATATAAAGTCTTATTTTCATGTTAGGAACTTTGAAGTGGAGAAAAATGCAGAAGAGTGAGGTGAGTGCTGAAAAACTGATATTTACTGTTTAGATCACATAATTCCGAAATAGTCAAATTTGGGGCAAATATCCTCGAAAAAGTTTTACAACAGAATACAGCGCATCTTCTGACACAATCGTTTTGTTGAAGGTGCCTCCTAGAAGTAATTATGGAGAATTAACTCTTCAAAAAATAATTAGAGACTTGGCGTCATTAGCAAAGTTATTATTTTTATAATTTAAGTTACAAAAAAGTCATCAGTTGCTCATTAAACCTCGTCCTGACATACTAAAGACGTACAGAAAACGTCATTATTCATAATCTTCCTTCTATTTTTCGAAAAACAATGTGTGGTCAAAGCACATTTGAACTGATTTACTTTTTGGAACAGAATTATTTTTGATAAATTGCTAAAAATGTCAAAGGTTATCTACCAAAAACTTAAATAACTCATACCCCATTAGCCATTGCTATACACTTTCTTCACCAAAATTACGCCCCTGAATTTGGCTCAACTATATAAAGTGTTTTCTGTACTTTTAAAATTTTGTAGATACCCAGTTTTAAAGAAAAAATACTGAAAAACACCAAAACTTTCACTTTTTACTAAGTTTTAATGGCCCTGCCGCTCTTATAATTCCAAATTTGTACAAACTAACCAACCAAACTTCTCCGTTTGGATCTCCAGAAAAATAAAAAAATGCTGAAAAAAATCTAAGACAGTTCAGGACCACTTCAATAGGCATAAATTTAAAATTTTATCCAAAATCGGCCCATTTTTCAAAAAATCAAAAGTCGCCACCAGTAGGAAGCGTTTTAGCAAACTCACTCCGAAGAAGAAAGTGGTCCTAATACCCTAACCTTTCATTTAAGAAGTGAGCCCGATGACTTTTTTAACATGATGTCATTTTGGGACACCCTACTGGGTATCTACAAAATTTTAAAAGTACAGAAAACACTTTATATAGTTGAGCCGAATTCAGGGGCGTAATTTTGCTGAAGAAAGTGTATAGCTACGGCCAATGGGGTATAAGTTATTTACGTTTTTGTTAAATAACCTTTTGACATTTTATGATATTCATAAAAAATAACACTGTTCTACAAAATAAAACAACTTAAGTGGGCTTAGTCCGCATATTATTTTTCGGAAAATAGAAGAAAAATGATGAAAAATGGCGTTTTTCGCTTGTCTCTAGTACATCAGAATCGGTTTTTATGAGCATTTGACGATTTTTTTTAAATATTTTCTATATTAATAGCCACCTAGCGGGTTTGAAAATCACTAAAATTAAACAAATATGTCGAGTTAATGGCAAGTTATGGCGTATATTTGAAGGCTGAATTGATTAACGTACTTACATTTAGTATATAAAGTCTTATTTTCATGTTAGGAACTTTGAAGTGGAGAAAAATGCAGAAGAGTGAGGTGAGTGCTGAAAAACTGATATTTACTGTTTAGATCACATAATTCCGAAATAGTCAAATTTGGGGCAAATATCCTCGAAAAAGTTTTACAACAGAATACAGCGCATCTTCTGACACAATCGTTTTGTTGAAGGTGCCTCCTAGAAGTAATTATGGAGAATTAACTCTTCAAAAAATAATTAGAGACTTGGCGTCATTAGCAAAGTTATTATTTTTATAATTTAAGTTACAAAAAAGTCATCAGTTGCTCATTAAACCTCGTCCTGACATACTAAAGACGTACAGAAAACGTCATTATTCATAATCTTCCTTCTATTTTTCGAAAAACAATGTGTGGTCAAAGCACATTTGAACTGATTTACTTTTTGGAACAGAATTATTTTTGATAAATTGCTAAAAATGTCAAAGGTTATCTACCAAAAACTTAAATAACTCATACCCCATTAGCCATAGCTATACACTTTCTTCACCAAAATTACGCCCCTGAATTTGGCTCAACTATATAAAGTGTTTTCTGTACTTTTAAAATTTTGTAGATACCCAGTTTTAAAGAAAAAATACTGAAAAACACCAAAACTTTCACTTTTTACTAAGTTTTAATGGCCCTGCCGCTCTTATAATTCCAAATTTGTACAAACTAACTAACCAAACTTCTCCGTTTGGATCTCCAGAAAAATAAAAAAATGCTGAAAAAAATCTAAGACAGTTCAGGACCACTTCAATAGGCATAAATTTAAAATTTTATCCAAAATCGGCCCATTTTTCAAAAAATCAAAAGTCGCCACCAGTAGGAAGCGTTTTAGCAAACTCACTCCGAAGAAGAAAGTGGTCCTAATACCCTAACCTTTCATTTAAGAAGTGAGCCCGATGACTTTTTTAACATGATGTCATTTTGGGACACCCTATTGGCCACCTTGGTGGAGCGTAGCAGCTGCAATAGAACACACCATTGATCTTGGAAATCGCAACACCCTCGGCGGAGGAGTGTATTACCTCTTGAACCGGGAACCGTCCCGTTGTACAGATTGCCACCATTCCAGACCCGTCCGACACCCAATTGCCGTTGCCGGCAGGGATGTTGTACGGGTCTAATAGGAGGGCGACATCTGTCCTCGACTCCGAGACCGACTGCCTCAACAGCTGTTGGGCTGCTGCACAATGGTTAAGATTTAGCTGTGTGACGTTCACGGCTTCTTCTTATTTACCTCACCGAAGGGACACGAAGGTCCGCCCATAGCATGCTTATGAGCTTGCTTCTTAGCGGTGCAGATAAGGCACTTGTGCGCCTTAGTGCAACCCCGCTCCTTATGCCCCTCCTCGCCGCAGCGACGACATAGTTTGCTCCTCTCTGTGCTCTTGCACTCGTAGGATTTGTGACCGGACTCAAGGCACCGATAGCACCTATCCACTGAAGGCGGCTGGGGTATGCTAACTGGGCATACCGACCAGCCGATATTCAGCTTACCTTTCTCGGTTACCTTTTTGGCATCCGCCTTCAGTAGCCTGAGGTGGGCTACTTGGGTGCCAGAGGGTCCCTCTCTAAAACGCACAGAAGCCCGCTCGATTGTCACGTCGCATTGCTCCTTGACGGCTGCGACGACATCTTCTGCGGTCGTGAACTCGTCCAGATGCTTGCACTGGAGAGTCATTTCTGCCCCTAGCGACCAGACCTGGGCGCCTTCACCAAGGACCTCTTGGGCCAAGGCCTTGTACACCGCACTAGATTGTGCGCCTCGCTTCAGCACCAGAAGCATTTCTCCCGTGTTGGTGCGTCTCACGCTACGCACATCTTGCCCAAGGGCCGAAAGGCTTTAAGCTGCCTTCATCGACTTTAGGACGTCGGCGTATTTGTCCTTGTCGGTTTTTAACCACAAGGCCTCACCTCTGTCCTTGGCCTTCTTCGCGGGCCGCGGTACCTCCGGTGTCGGTGCCGGCTTCTTCTTGGTGACCAGCGTCCAGGGGTTTACGCCCCCCTGCCCCGGTCGCTCCGGTTGGCTGGTACCATCGCTCTGCCCAGCGAGGTCACTCTCGCCCTCGCTTACCTCGACCAAACGGCGTCTGGCCTTACCGGTTGCACGCCGTGTGGTGTCGGTTTTTGCACCCTCGCTTGGCGACTTCCTAGGGCGCTTCGCGTTCGGCGCCGTCTTACGATTGCCCTTGCCTTTTCCCTTCGAGGGGAACTCGGCCGCCGCTTCGAGCGACATGGCTGCTCCATAGAAGGTGAATGCCACTGTCTGAGTGCCTGTATCGACCCTTTCTCTTCCCTTCCCTCTTGGAGCCCAATGTCTGGGTTTCTCTGTCGGACTTCTCCCGACATTCCACCCTCTTGGCGAACCCAGCTGTTCCTGTCTTGCGACACGAACAGTTTTCCGGAGCACCAGGAGGCTCTGCTTCAACTCCTTGCTTATGTTTTGCTTTGAGCTAGTGAACTCGATTATTGAATCGAGCTGCTCCACCACTTTGCGCATCGCGGATAGTGGCCCGTCCAGTGCGTTGGTAGGGCTATTTCCTACCACTACTGGGGGGTCACTGGTGCTATCAGATGCAGCACTCGTCGCTCCACTACTCTCCCCACGGGGGGGGGGGGGGGGGGCGGGTAGACCTCGCCAAACCACCTCTAGCAAAGGGGTTTGGCACCACCGTTTGTTTATTGTTATTTTTATTTTTGTTCTCCATTTTAGTACCCACGAGTAGTGCGAGAATAAATGTCCGCCACGCCAGAGCTCTGCATTAACGTGGTAAGGGACGCTTACTGTGGGGGTTGCCCAGGTACCCCACAGGCTCCGTTAACGATCGAGCATCTTTTTCACCCCCTTGATCACTCATCCCTCGGCACGGGTCGCTTCACGCTTTGGAATTGGGGTTATGATCTATCTTGCTTTACGTGGTGACCGCGGCCCAGATCATCACAACCATCCTCCTTTACCAGGGCTTTGGACCTGTAGCTCTGGTTCTCAATAGTTCCATGTTCGTATATTATTACAGACATGCTACTATTGAGATCCGTCATTCGCTAGCGGAGTTGTACTGGGGGCGTTTTTTTTTTTTTTTTTTTTACAATGGAGAAGACCTTTATGTCCTAGCCCAGTACACGTGCTATTGGTAGGGTCCAATCTACCGCACGGGGTGCACTGGGGGCGTGTCGGACTCGAATGGTGACCAGCCATTAATACCGACTAAATTCCATTGGGCTCCGCCATCATTCCTCCCAGGAACTACCTCTCGGTATTACTTCTGGGGGGATGACTGTACTAAATGTACTCATTCACTCTCACTCACGCGTTCATACATCCTGTATGAGGCTTACTTGGGTGCTCTCTCAATCGCACCTTGATTCACTCTCAAACACTCCCACATGAGGCTGACTTTTGTGCTCACCTTTTACGTTCCATGTGAGGCTGACTTGTGTGCTCACCTTACTCATTCCTTGCTAGGCTTACTTTTGTGCTCGCCCCACCCATACCATGTGAGGCTGACTTGGGTGCTCACCCTATCACCTGGTTCACTCTCAATCGTGCCACTCTATTGTACCTTTGTCACTCCCCCTGGCATCCCATGTGGGACATTTTTCTTAGGCCCACTTCTGACATACCATGCGAGGCTGACTTGTGTGCTCACCTTTTTCATTCCTTGCTAGGCTGACCTTTGTGCTAGCCTCTACCAACCTGTGAGGCTGACTTTTATGCTCACCCTTAACATGCCGTGTGAGACTGACTTGGATGCTCACCCTTTCACTCCTCTGCCACGCCATGAGGCATCGATAGCTAAGTTCCAACATACTACGCTACGACCCTCCCGTCTTGGCATGAGGCAGTCCACTTATACGCCTATACACTCACTCTTCTGTCTTGCTTCGGGGTGGCTGGGTTTACCCCTTACGCGGTTGCCATTCGCTGCGCCAAACCTGCCTCGGCATGAACAGACCATTCACTCCCTTTTTTGCGCTGGGCCTTTTTTGCTCCAGCTAACGAATCACTAGTTAGCCGTGCCCGTCGTCTGTTGCTCGGTTCGCCAGATTACCTGTAGCCTACTGGCAATCTGGATGGTAGCAGCCGAGACTGCGTTACACTTCTCCACCGATTGACACATCCGCTGAATAAGGGTATCAGGGGTTGTGTCCCAGCCAAAGACGTCAAGCATTGCTCTTCTTTCGACGTCGAACCGATGACATACGAACAGTATGTGTTCGGCAGTTTCATCTACACCTGGGCAGTCCGGGCAGACTGGGACCTCCGCGTGCCCGAACCTGTGGAGGTACTGACGGAAACAGCCGTGGCCTGACAGGAATTGTGTCAGGTGGAAGTGAACTTCCCCATGGGGTCTTCCCACCCAGCTCGATATGCTAGGTATCAACCGGTGGGTCCACCTACCTTTCGAGTGCTCTTCAATTTCCGGTTACCCTCAGTGCTCTTGACCATGACGGGCCGCCGTACCTGAGGATAGATACTGCCTGCCAGTAGCCTACGTCTACTGGCGCACACCTTTGAGCTGTTGGACATCATCCTCGATAGAACCGCAACAGCAGTCGACGCTCTCTTGCATGTAAAGTCGACGTAGCTGCCGAAGGTCAGCTTATCGTCTATAATGACTCCGAGAAACTTCAGACTCCGCTGTGAGGTGATCACGACTTCTCCCACATGAATAACTGCATGTTGTGCCGACTTTCGGTTGTTGACGATAACTACCTCCGTCTTATGCTGAGCGATCTCCAGGCCTCTCTCTCCTCCATTCCTCCACCGACTCGACCGACTGCCACAACAGCTGTTGGGCTACTGCACAATGGTTAAGATTTAGCTGTGTGACGTTCACGGCTTCTTCTTATTTGCCTCACCGAAGGTACACGAAGGTCCGCCCATATCATGATTAGGGGCTTGCTTCTTAGCGGTGCAGATAAGGCATTTATGCGCCTTAGTGCAGCCCCGCTCCTTATGCCCCTCCTCGGTGCAGCGACAACATAGTTTACTCCTTTCTGTACCATTGCATTCGTATGATTTATGGCCGAACTCAAGGCACCGATAACACCTATCCACTGAAGGCGGCTGGGGATGCTAACTGGGCATACCGACCAGCCGATCTTCAGTTTACTTATCACGATAACCTTTTTTGTATTTGCCTTCAGTAGCCTGAGGTAGGCTACTTGCATGCCGGAGGGTCCTCCTCTCAAGCGCACAGAGGCCCGCTCAATTGTTTCGTCGCATTGTTCCTTGACGGCTGCGATGACATCGTCTGCGGTCGAGAACTCGTCCAGTTGTTTACACTGGAGAGTCATTTCCGCCCCTAACGACCTCACCTGGGCGCCTTCACCCAGGACTTCTTGGGTCAAGGCCTTATAGACTGCACTGGATTGTGCGCCTCGCTTCAGCACCAAAAGCATTTCGCCTGTATTGGTGCGTCTCACGCTGCGCCCGTCTTGCCCGAGGGCCGAGAGGGTTTCGGCCGCCCTCATCGACTTTAGGACGTCGGCATATTTGTCCTTGTCGGTCTTTAACCACAAAGCCTCGCCTCTGTCCTTGGCCTTCTTCGCGGACCTTGGTGAATCCGGTGTCGGTGTCATCTTCTTTTTGGTGCCCAGCGTCCAGGGGTTTACGCCCCCTGCCTCGGTTGCGCCGAGTTGCTGGTGCCTTCTCTGCCCGGCGGGGTCATTTTCGCCCCGGTTTACCTCGACCAAATGGCGTTTGGCCGTGACGGTTACACGCCGTATGGTGTCGGTTTTTGCACCCTCGCCTGGTGACTTCCTAGGGCGCTTCGCGTTCGACGTCGTCTTGCGCTTGCCTTTGCTCTTGCCCTTCAAGGGGAACTCAGCCGCCGCTTCGAGTGACTTGGCTGCTCCATAGAAGGGGAAGGGAAATGCCCCTGTCTGGGTACCTATGTCGGCCGTCTCTCTTCCTTCCCTCTTGGAGGCCACTGTCTGGGTTTCTATGTTGGACTTCTCCCGGTATTCCACCCTCTTGGAGTAAGCCTGCTGTTCCTGTCTTGCGACACGAACAGCCTTCCGGAGCACCAGCAGGCTCTGTTTCATCTCCTTGCTGATATTTTGCTTCGCGTTAGTGAACTCGAATATATTTTCGAGCTGCTCCACCACTTTACGCATCGCGGTTAGTGGCCCGTCCAGCGCGTTGGTAGAGTTTTTTTCTACCACTGCTGGGGGGTCACTGGTGCTGTCGGATGCAGCCACCATCGTTCCACTATCCTCCCCACTGCGGGGAGACCTCATCAAACCACCTTTGGCAAAAGGGTTCGGCCCCTCCGTTGTTTGGTTTTTATTGTTTTTCACGTCGCTTTTTGATCCCACGAGTCGCGCAAGAAGGAAAGGTCCGCCACGCCAGAGCTCCGCAGCAACGTGGTAAGGGACACTTACTGTAGGGGTTACCCAGGTACCTCACAGGCTCCGTTAACGATCGAGCATCTTTTTCACCCACTCGATCGCTCATCCCTCGGCACGGGTCGCTTCACGCCTTGGACTTCAGGTTATGACCTTTTTTGCTTTACTTGGTGACCGCGGCCCAGATCATCACAACCATCCTCCTTTACCAGGGCTTTGGACCTGTAGCTCTGGTTCTCAATGGTTCCAAGTACGTAGGTTATTAGAGACATGCTACTAAAGGGCGAACACGAAATTATTGCGACACATTCAACAGGGCATAACTTTTTGCCATTTTCATATAAAGAAAGGCTATGCAATCACTGTAAAAATCGACTTTTTAACCGAGGCCCGGAGGGTCGAGTGTCGTACACCATTCGATTCAGTTCGTCGAGATCGGCAAATGTCTGTGTGTGTATGTGTGTGTATGTGTGTGTGTCATTTAAACTCACACAATTTTCTCAGAGATGGCTGAAACGCAAACTTAGTTTCATCTGAAAGGTATAACGCTCCCATAAGCTGCTATTGAATTTTTAGTTGATCTGACTTCCGGTTCCGCAGCTACGGGTTGAAGAGTGCGGTCACACAGCAAATTCCCATATAAACTGGTACCACCATGATGTTAAAATGATGTGAAACATATTAAAATTGATGTAACATTACTCTAGTTTGCAGGTCTGGATCACTAATTATCAATTAAAGCAGCTTTGACCACATTGGCCACCTATGACGGTTCATGACGTCCCGGGGAACCCGCCAAGTTCCTAAGCTAATATCACACCCATTCCCCAACGAATTCTCTACCGATTTTTACAAACTTGATTTCAAATGAAAGATACAGTAATGCCATTGACTGCTGCTGAATTTCATTCGGTTCTGACTCTTGCTTCCGGAGTTACAGGGGTGTTAGTAAGGATACACTGGAATTTCCCATATAAATCGGTACAATCGTAATACCTCAGAGGCTAAAAACTATTGAAATGGTCACCAAATTACTTCTAATCGCAGATCTTGATCACTGATTGCCAATCAAACATTCTTTGAATATATTGTCCACGATCGACGATTCCGGAAGTCCGGAATTCCGGGCATATTCCACAATCGGTTCTTCGGTGATGACTGAACCGATTTTCTCAAACCAAGTCTCAAATGGAAAGCAAAATATGCAGTTGAGTATTGCGTCGCCGCCCCTCCCCCCGCCTTGCCCTTACACCTCCCTCCTTCATCACTCCCCTCCCCTTGGACCACCCTCACGCCCGCATTTCCTTCATCTACCCCGTATACCGAAATAAGATGAAGGATTTCTGACGCATCCTCCACTCCCACTCTACTAACCCCCCATTCCCTCCACTTTCAAACCCATTCCACCAACATTTCAAAATATAATCACATGAAGATAACAACATTTTTTTTTTTTTTTGAGAGCAGTAAAAAAATTTTCAGAAAAACCCTGAGTGAGGAAAAATGTACAAAAACCCCATTGTCAGGGAACGGGTTTGGGCTGCCATCGCCCGACCCGCTAAAAACCACTGCTCTTGCCCAGAACCTGATTCCTCCCCGGCACTACCTTACGGCATTACTTCGGGGAGGGGTTTTTATGTGCATAGCACGCACTCTAATTCAACTACTTACTAGTTCGTTTCTTCCGTAGGGTGACAGCCCCACTCCTCTACACACCACCAATTCTCTACCATCCACACAGACTGGCAAGCTCTGCATGGCAGTCGGAAAGCTGGCTGTGAGTCGAGGCTTAGTGCTCCTCCCCTACGAGTACAGTCTGAGCGGCAAACTTCTGACTGTCTATTTCACCGAGCCCTGCGGCTCGCTTGTGCCGGTTAGCACCGCAACTCCCTTCTCGCACCATTCAACGCCGTTTACTCTTTGAGCACCAGACTTGTTCGCGAACTACTCGGTCTAGTCCCCGACGATGGACCTAGCCTACTCCGACGGAGAATTCCCCGGCGAGAGAAGTTCTCCCGAAACCGAGCCAACCAACCAGATGTCGAGGTCAGTTCGGCGATTCCGGTGGAGCAGAGCGTCCGGTTCGCTGATGCCCCGACGACCTGCGATTGGTGGTATTTCGTCGCGGTCTACTCAGTCTAGTCCCCGGCGGTGGATCTAGCTTACGCCGACGGAGAGTTCCCCGGCGAAGGAGGCTCCCCCGGTACCGATTCTTCTTTTGTTTTAGCACCACAATTTCATGAGCTCTTTGGCTTCCTCTCGTTCCGTTTCGCCCGATCTACTCGATCTAGTCCCCGGCGGTGGATCTAGCCTACTCAACGGGCCATACAGTAGGTGCTGAGGTCTATCCGGCGATTCCGGTTGGAGCGTAACTTCCGGTTCACCGGCGCCCCAACGACTCACTGCTAGCTCTGCGACGCGGTCTACTCGGTCCAATCCCCGGCGGTGGATATAGCCTACTCGCGAGCTACCCGGAAGGATGTCGAGGTCGGTTCAGCGATTCCGGTGAAGCTTGACGTCCGGTTCTCAGGCGCCCCGACGACCCAACTCGGCGCTACATCACGCACTACTCAACTGGTCCCCGGCGGTGGACCTAGTCTACACAGTTGGAGAGTTCCCCGGCGGCGGAATTTCTCTCGAAACTCGATTTGCGGTTTCTTGTTGGTCTCTACGCCACTTCCTCTGCAACTCGGAGAGTATGCTCGAGACCACTCTGTTGACAGCGTCCCAGGTATGTTCGTCACGGCACATCTCTTCGACGATATTGTCCGCTGTCATACCAGGTATACCCCTACGAACTTCTTCGAATCTAGGGCATTCGAAGACCACGTGTTCCGGTGTCTACTGCACGGTCGCACAACCCGGGCAAAGGGGTGACGAAGCATGTCCAAACCGATGCAAGTACTTCCGGAAGCATCCGTGCCCGGACAAAAACTGCGTCAAATGGAAGTTCACCTCTCCATGCTTCCTATGTACCCAGGCCGATACATTTGAGATGAGTCGGTGGGTCCACCTTCCTTTCTCCGCGTTGTCCCACTCCTGTTGCCATTTAGCCAACGAGTCCGCTCGAACCTGTCTCCTAGCGTTACGTGCATTTCTCCGCTGATAGCATTCCACGTCCTCCGCCAGGGTAATGCAGATGGGGATCATCCCGGCGATAACGCATACTGCCTCCGACGATATTGTTCTGTAGGCACTCGCGACTCGTACGGCCATCAGTCGGAATGTCCTGTTTAGCTTTTCACGGTTCCGCTTGGTTTTCAGCGCAGCACTCCAGGCAGGAACCCCATATCGGAGTATCGATGACGAAACAGTAGATAGCAGACGTCTCGTGCTGCTTCTCGGACCGCCGACGTTTGGCATGATTCTCGCTATTGCGTTCGTTGCCTTCGCCGACTTTTCACAGGCGTAATCAACGTGGTTGTTGAAGCTCAACCGGTCGTCGATTATAACTCCCAATTGCTTCAATGCACGTTTCGATGCAATCACGTGCCCTCCGACGTCGATCTGCATCCGTTGGACCGATCTGCAGTTACTGACCAACAACACCTCCGTCTTGTGGTGAGCTATTTGCAGCTTGACCCCGTTCATCCAGCTCTCGATCGCGTCTATTGTCTCCGTCACCGACACCTCCACTTCTTCAAGTGTCTCACCCATCACCGTTAGTGACACGTCGTCCGCGAAACCTACGATTTTCACTTTCCTAGGCAGCTGCAGCGTTAACACCCCATCGTACATCCCGTTCCAAAGGGTTGGACCGAGAATGGAGCCCTGAGGAACGCCCGCTGTGACACGCAATGACTTCTGTCCTTCGCTCGTCTCGTACAGTAGCACTCTGCTCTCAAAGTAGCTCTTCAGGATCTGGCACAGATAGTCGGGAACCCTCATTCTATGCAGCGCTGCAGCGATGGCTTCCCAGCTGGCACTGTTGAACGCGTTCTTCACATCTATCGTAACCACAGCGCAGTATCGATCTCCTCTTCGCTTCTGTTTAGATGACTTCTCGGCACTCTCGAGCACTATCCGAATTGCATCCACTGTCGATGCTCCTTTGCGGGTGTATGTATGTATGTATGTATGTATGTATGTATGTATGTATGTATGTATGTATGTATGTATGTATGTATGTATGTATGTATGTATGTATGTATGTATGTATGTATGTATGTATGTATGTATGTATGTATGTATGTATGTATGTATGTATGTATGTATGTATGTATGTATGTATGTATGTATGTATGTATGTATGTATGTATGTATGTATGTATGTATGTATGTATGTATGTATGTATGTATGTATGTATGTATGTATGTATGTATGTATGTATGTATGTATGTATGTATGTATGTATGTATGTATGTATGTATGTATGTATGTATGTATGTATGTATGTATGTATGTATGTATGTATGTATGTATGTATGTATGTATGTATGTATGTATGTATGTATGTATGTATGTATGTATGTATGTATGTATGTATGTATGTATGTATGTATGTATGTATGTATGTATGTATGTATGTATGTATGTATGTATGTATGTATGTATGTATGTATGTATGTATGTATGTATGTATGTATGTATGTATGTATGTATGTATGTATGTATGTATGTATGTATGTATGTATGTATGTATGTATGTATGTATGTATGTATGTATGTATGTATGTATGTATGTATGTATGTATGTATGTATGTATGTATGTATGTATGTATGTATGTATGTATGTATGTATGTATGTATGTATGTATGTATGTATGTATGTATGTATGTATGTATGTATGTATGTATGTATGTATGTATGTATGTATGTATGTATGTATGTATGTATGTATGTATGTATGTATGTATGTATGTATGTATGTATGTATGTATGTATGTATGTATGTATGTATGTATGTATGTATGTATGTATGTATGTATGTATGTATGTATGTATGTATGTATGTATGTATGTATGTATGTATGTATGTATGTATGTATGTATGTATGTATGTATGTATGTATGTATGTATGTATGTATGTATGTATGTATGTATGTATGTATGTATGTATGTATGTATGTATGTATGTATGTATGTATGTATGTATGTATGTATGTATGTATGTATGTATGTATGTATGTATGTATGTATGTATGTATGTATGTATGTATGTATGTATGTATGTATGTATGTATGTATGTATGTATGTATGTATGTATGTATGTATGTATGTATGTATGTATGTATGTATGTATGTATGTATGTATGTATGTATGTATGTATGTATGTATGTATGTATGTATGTATGTATGTATGTATGTATGTATGTATGTATGTATGTATGAATGTATGTTTTTTTTTTTTTTTTTTTTTTTGAGAGCAGTAAAAAAATTTTCAGAAAAACCCTGAGTGAGGAAAAATGTACAAAAACCCCATTGTCAGGGAACGGGTTTGGGCTGCCATCACCCGACCCGCTAAAAACCACTGCTCTTGCCCAGAACCTGATTCCTCCCCGGCACTACCTTACGGTATTACTTCGGGGAGGGGTTTTTATGTGCATAGCACGCACTCTAATTCAACTACTTCCTAGTTCGTTTCTTCCGTAGGGTTACAGCCCCACTCCTCTACACACCACCAATTCTCTACCATCCACACAGACTGGCAAGCTCTGCATGGCAGTCGGAAAGCTGGCTGTGAGTCGAGGCTTAGTACTCCTCCCCTACGAGTACAGTCTGAGCGGCAAACTTCTGACTGTCTAATTCACTGAGCCCTGCGGCTCGCTTGTGCCGGTTAGCACCGCAACTCCCTTCTCGCACCATTCAACGCCGTTTACTCTTTGAGCACCAGACTTGTTCGCGAACTACTCGGTCTAGTCCCCGACGATGGACCTAGCCTACTCCGACGGAGAATTCCCCGGCGAGAGAAGTTCTCCCGAAACCGAGCCAACCAACCAGATGTCGAGGTCAGTTCGGCGATTCCGGTGGAGCAGAGCGTCCGGTTCGCTGGTGCCCCGACGACCTGCGACTGGTGGTATTTCGTCGCGGTCTACTCAGTCTAGTCCCCGGCGGTGGATCTAGCTTACGCCGACGGAGAGTTCCCCGGCGAAGGAGGCTCCCCCGGTACCGATTCTTCTTTTGTTTTAGCACCACAATTTCATGAGCTCTTTGGCTTCCTCTCGTTCCGTTTCGCCCGATCTACTCGATCTAGTCCCCGGCGGTGGATCTAGCCTACTCAACGGGCCATACAGTAGGTGCTGAGGTCTATCCGGCGATTCCGGTTGGAGCGTAACTTCCGGTTCACCGGCGCCCCAACGACCCACTGCTAGCTCTGCGACGCGGTCTACTCGGTCCAATCCCCGGCGGTGGATATAGCCTACTCACGAGCTACCCGGAAGGATGTCGAGGTCGGTTCAGCGATTCCGGTGAAGCTTGACGTCCGGTTCCCAGGCGCCCCGACGACCCAACTCGGTGCTACATCACGCACTACTCAACTGGTCCCCGGCGGTGGACCTAGTCTACACAGTTGGAGAGTTCCCCGGCGGCGGAATTTCTCTCGAAACCCGATTTGCGGTTTCTTGTTGGTCTCTACGCCACTTCCTCTGCAACTCGGAGAGTATGCTCGAGACCACTCTGTTGACAGCGTCCCAGGTATGTTCGTCACGGCACATCTCTTCGACGATATTGTCCGCTGTCATACCAGGTATACCCCTACGAACTTCTTCGAATCTAGGGCATTCGAAGACCACGTGTTCCGGTGTCTCCTGCACGGTCGCACAACCCGGGCAAAGGGGTGACGAAGCATGTCCAAACCGATGCAAGTACTTCCGGAAGCATCCGTGCCCGGACAAAAACTGCGTCAAATGGAAGTTCACCTCTCCATGCTTCCTATGTACCCAGGCCGATACATTTGGGATGAGGCGGTGGGTCCACCTTCCTTTCTCCGCGTTGTCCCACTCCTGTTGCCATTTAGCCAACGAGTCCGCTCGAACCTGTCTCCTAGCGTTACGTGCATTTCTCCGCTGATAGCATTCCACGTCCTCCGCCAGGGTAATGCAGATGGGGATCATCCCGGCGATACGCATACTGCTGACGATATGTCTGCCTCCGACGACTTCGGCTTCTGTACGGCAATCGAGTCCTGTTTAGCTTCGGTTCGCTGTTTCAGCTTCAGCTTCCAGCAGGAACCCTATCGGAGGATCGAGACGAAATCGGAGTATCGATGACGAAACAGTAGATAGCGACGTCTCGTGCTGCTTCTCGGACCGCCGACGTTTGGCATGATTCTCGCTATTGCGTTCGTTGCCTTCGCCGACTTTCCACAGGCGTAATCAACGTGGTTGTTGAAGCTCAACCGGTCGTCGATTATAACTCCCAATTGCTTCAATGCACGTTTCGATGCAATCACGTGCCCTCCGACGTCGATCTGCATCCGTTGGACCGATCTGCAGTTACTGACCAACAACACCTCCGTCTTGTGGCGAGCTATTTGCAGCTTAACCCCGTTCATCCAGCTCTCGATCGCGTCTATTGTCTCCGTCACCGACACCTCCACTTCTTCAAGTGTCTCACCCATCACCGTTAGTGACACGTCGTCCGCGAAACCTACGATTTTCACTTTCCTAGGCAGCTGCAGCGTTAACACCCCATCGTACATCCCGTTCCAAAGGGTTGGACCGAGAATGGAGCCCTGAGGAACGCCCGCTGTGACACGCAATGACTTCTGTCCTTCGCTCGTCTCGTACAGTAGCACTCTGCTCTCAAAGTAGCTCTTCAGGATCTGGCACAGATAGTCGGGAACCCTCATTCTATGCAGCGCTGCAGCGATGGCTTCCCAGCTGGCACTGTTGAACGCGTTCTTCACATCTATCGTGACCACAGCGCAGTATCGATCTCCTCTTCGCTTCTGTTTAGATGACTTCTCGGCACTCTCGAGCACTATCCGAATTGCATCCACTGTCGATGCTCCTTTGCGGAAACCAAACTGCATCTTGGACAGTCCGCGCTCACCTTCCGTGAATTTCGTCAACCTGTTAAGAATGATCCTTTCCAGGAGTTTTCCGAGTGTATCCAGCAGGCATATGGGTCTGTACGAGGTCGGGTCGCCAGGTGGCTTCCCTGGCTTCGGCAGCAACACCAGCTTCTGGACCTTCCACATTTCGGGGAAGTTGCCTTCATTTAGGCACTTCTGCATCACTATCCTGAACATGTCCGGATATGCCAGGATCGCAGCTTTCAGTACCACGTTTGGTATTCCATCCGGACCAGGGGCTTTCTTTGGTTTTAGGCGCTTCGATGCTTCTACTAGCTCGTCGTTAGTCACTTGCCGATCCATGTTTGTTCCTTCTTCCTCGCCGTGCGGTGACGGTGGCCATATAGTTGGATCGTGCTTCGGGAAAAGACCCTCGACGATTATCTTCAGCTTGCTCGGACACATTTCGACTGGCGTCGTTGGACCCTTCATTTTCGCCATCACGACTCGGTATGCGTCACCCCAGGGATTGGCGTCTACTTCTCGGCTTAGCTCCTTGTGGCACTCTGACTTGCTAAGTCTGATCTCCCGTTTTAGAGCGGCCCTAGCTTCCCGAAACGATGCCTTATGCTCTTCTCTATCTGGTTCCGATCTTGCTCTTTGGGCCCGCCTTCTGGCTCTGAGACAAGCAGCGCGTAACGTACTAAGCGTCTCGTTCCACCAGTAAGCTGGACGCCGTTTGTTGCGTGGTTCCAGTTTTCGCGGCATTGTGGCGTCACAAGCCGCCACAATCCTTCTTGTTAGGTCAGCCGCATCCACGTTCTCGGTCCCGCCGTTCGGCCGAAGTGCCTCAACAAAGAGGTCTTTGTTGAAGGCTTTCGTCTTCCACTTTCGTTCGCCGGTCACCCTTCTCTGTACTGCCGCGGGGTTCCGTTGGCCGATACGGTAGCGAATCTCCTGGTGGTCACTATGCGTATACGTTTCGCATACTCTCCAATTCATGTTCGCCGTCAATGAGGGACTACAGAATGTGACGTCTATGATGGACTCCCTCCCGTCTCTCCGAAATGTACTAACAGAGCCTTCATTGCACAATCGTACGTCTAACTTCGCTAGAGCTTCCTGCAGGATACACCCTCTTGTGTTGGTTACTCTACTGCCCCATTCCACAGCCCAGGCGTTGAAGTCACCACCAATGACTACCGGCTTCCGATCGATCAACTGCTCGGTTAACTGCTCCAGCATTAGGCTGAACTGCTCTACTGTCCACCTTGGGGGAGCGTAACAGCTACATACGAAGATGCCGTTGATTTTGGCTATCACGAAACCCTCATAGGAACGTTCTACCACTTCTTGGATAGGGAATCTTCCCATTACTTGTATCGCTGCGGTTCCTGATCTATCCGCCACCCAGTTACCGTTATTAGGGGGGACTTGATAAGGCTCTGCGATCAAAGCGACATCGCACATAGTTTCTGTCGTAGACTGCCACAACAGTTGCTGTGCGGTATCACAGTGATTCAGGTTTATCTGGGTCATCTCCATCACCGTTGGCCTGCAGTCGCCTTCTTGTACGCTGGGCATTTAAAGCCACCCGTCTGATGGTCGTTCCCTTCCGCTGGGGTGCAAAGCAAGCACTTCGGCCTCTGCGTGCAGTCTCTCGCAAGATGGCCCGTCTCTCCGCATTTCCAGCACATCCCGGATCTGTCCGGGCCTTTGCAAGCCCCTGCTAAATGTCCAAAGCCTAAACATTTGAAGCATTTCTCTGCTTGTTTGTTTACTCGTGGGGCGGCTCTCAGTAGGCATCTCGACCATCCAACTGTAACCTTACCTACCTCCAGTGCCTTGTCTGCAGCGGTTACCGGTAAACGTATCATCGCTATCTGCGTTCCTCCGTATCCCTTCCTTAACCGGATCGTCATGTGCACCTCGCCCAGTTTGCACTGCTGCTTCATAGCACCTCTCAGCTCGTCTTCCGTCGTTATTTCGTCGAGGTCTTTGCACACGATTACCATCTCCGGGCTTAAGGCTTTAACTTCTGCCTTTCCGCCCATTGATTTAGTTATAGTCTCCTGCAAGGCAGAGCTACTAGTCGTAGTATTCTTCTTAAGCTCGAGGAGCATCTCATTTTTTTGGGTACGCCTGACTCTTAACACGTTTTCCCCCAAATCTTTCAGCTCCGGGTCCTCTCTGACCTTTTTGAGCAGTGCTGCGTACGTAGTCTCGTCATTTGCTTTGACGAGCACGGCTTCTCCCTTAGGCGCCTTCTGACGAGCCGAGGGTTCTGATTTCCTCTTCTGCTCCCCTTTTCGCTCCTCCTTCTTTTTTTGCTGTTTCCCGCGTTTCTCCTTCCGACCTACAACGGTGCTCCAGCTTTCACCCTGTAAGGTGGCGTCCTTTTCTTCGGCAGCAACAGCATCCTCGAGCGTCTGCCTCTTTGACCCGCCTGGTCTTTCTTCTCCTGGTGAGGATCTTGTCCTCTTTGGAGTTATGGGAACTGGCGTGTTCTCCACTCCAATCTGCCTCTCCTTACCCTGTTTCGGAGGGGCTAGGATGATAGTAGCCTTAGCCGACGCGGATGCTCGCTCAGCTGAATCTGCCCTCTGCGTTGCCGTATCGTACTCTTTCACGGCAGACAGTAGCGCCTTCCGGATTTTGATGACCATCTCCTTAATGTCTTTGTGGACATTGTTTCTCATGTCCACGAACTTGTGGAGCTCCTCCACCAAGTGCCTCGCTACCACTACCTTTGGCGTTTGTGGGGTGTAGCTCCTTCCGCTCTGCTCCGGCTGTTTTTGTTGCTGCTGTTGCTGTTGCTTCGGCTTCCCCTCCTCCTGCTCTTGCTGGGTGACTTCAGCTACTATTGGTGGTGGTGACCTCACCAACCCACCTCTGGCAAACGGATTTGCCGTGCCTGCTCCATTTATATCGGTTGCTTGTTGTTTCTCCATTTTATTTTATTGGGTCCCAACTCCGGGCCGCTATCTCCACTCGCTGCACATAGTCGCCTCTCGTGATCCCATGATTATCTATGCTGCCGAAAAGCAGCAGTGAGGTCATGCAAGGGTTGACACCATCTCTCATGGGGAGTAGTGTTCAGAGCCGGATCGGCGTAAATCGGGAATGCTTCAACCGAACCTAGTACCACCAACCAAATGATGGCGAGATTCGAACGTACCCGGAGACCTGCCAGGGTTTTGTTAGAACGGAGGCAGCCATGCTGTTAGCCCACTCGCCATTTCAAGTCGGTGTCATCCTTCCTTACTCAGGGAGTAGAACAGCACGTCCGTCAGCCCTAAGTCGCCATCCTTTTCGTCATCCGTGTCCTGTCCGTTGCCGTTCGCCATGGCCAGTATACCATAATCAAGATGTTACTGGCGTCGATCCTGATGTGCCGGTTGGCACTCCGGTTGGGCTAGAGTGCTTTTATTGCCCAGATCTTAGATTATTGGAATCTTAGGATCTTAGCAGAAGCGGCACAGACTCGCTTCGTCGGAGCTGCTTTCGGAGTTATGGCATTTTTTAGAGGTTCAGAAGAGCCCAATCTTAGCCCCACCATATCCTAGCAAAACTCCCCAACTCGCAGTAGGGCTGTGGGGGGGGGGGGGTTCGTTAGGCCCCTAGACTCCTGTCCTTCCTGTCCCTGCTGCCCCCCAGTATGTATGTATGTATGTATGTATGTATGTATGTATGTATGTATGTATGTATGTATGTATGTATGTATGTATGTATGTATGTATGTATGTATGTATGTATGTATGTATGTATGTATGTATGTATGTATGTATGTATGTATGTATGTATGTATGTATGTATGTATGTATGTATGTATGTATGTATGTATGTATGTATGTATGTATGTATGTATGTATGTATGTATGTATGTATGTATGTATGTATGTATGTATGTATGTATGTATGTATGTATGTATGTATGTATGTATGTATGTATGTATGTATGTATGTATGTATGTATGTATGTATGTATGTATGTATGTATGTATGTATGTATGTATGTATGTATGTATGTATGTATGTATGTATGTATGTATGTATGTATGTATGTATGTATGTATGTATGTATGTATGTATGTATGTATGTATGTATGTATGTATGTATGTATGTATGTATGTATGTATGTATGTATGTATGTATGTATGTATGTATGTATGTATGTATGTATGTATGTATGTATGTATGTATGTATGTATGTATGTATGTATGTATGTATGTATGTATGTATGTATGTATGTATGTATGTATGTATGTATGTATGTATGTATGTATGTATGTATGTATGTATGTATGTATGTATGTATGTATGTATGTATGTATGTATGTATGTATGTATGTATGTATGTATGTATGTATGTATGTATGTATGTATGTATGTATGTATGTATGTATGTATGTATGTATGTATGTATGTATGTATGTATGTATGTATGTATGTATGTATGTATGTATGTATGTATGTATGTATGTATGTATGTATGTATGTATGTATGTATGTATGTATGTATGTATGTATGTATGTATGTATGTATGTATGTATGTATGTATGTATGTATGTATGTATGTATGTATGTATGTATGTATGTATGTATGTATGTATGTATGTATGTATGTATGTATGTATGTATGTATGTATGTATGTATGTATGTATGTATGTATGTATGTATGTATGTATGTATGTATGTATGTATGTATGTATGTATGTATGTATGTATGTATGTATGTATGTATGTATGTATGTATGTATGTATGTATGTATGTATGTATGTATGTATGTATGTATGTATGTATGTATGTATGTATGTATGTATGTATGTATGTATGTATGTATGTATGTATGTATGTATGTATGTATGTATGTATGTATGTATGTATGTATGTATGTATGTATGTATGTATGTATGTATGTATGTATGTATGTATGTATGTATGTATGTATGTATGTATGTATGTATGTATGTATGTATGTATGTATGTATGTATGTATGTATGTATGTATGTATGTATGTATGTATGTATGTATGTATGTATGTATGTATGTATGTATGTATGTATGTATGTATGTATGTATGTATGTATGTATGTATGTATGTATGTATGTATGTATGTATGTATGTATGTATGTATGTATGTATGTATGTATGTATGTATGTATGTATGTATGTATGTATGTATGTATGTATGTATGTATGTATGTATGTATGTATGTATGTATGTATGTATGTATGTATGTATGTATGTATGTATGTATGTATGTATGTATGTATGTATGTATGTATGTATGTATGTATGTATGTATGTATGTATGTATGTATGTATGTATGTATGTATGTATGTATGTATGTATGTATGTATGTATGTATGTATGTATGTATGTATGTATGTATGTATGTATGTATGTATGTATGTATGTATGTATGTATGTATGTATGTATGTATGTATGTATGTATGTATGTATGTATGTATGTATGTATGTATGTATGTATGTATGTATGTATGTATGTATGTATGTATGTATGTATGTATGTATGTATGTATGTATGTATGTATGTATGTATGTATGTATGTATGTATGTATGTATGTATGTATGTATGTATGTATGTATGTATGTATGTATGTATGTATGTATGTATGTATGTATGTATGTATGTATGTATGTATGTATGTATGTATGTATGTATGTATGTATGTATGTATGTATGTATGTATGTATGTATGTATGTATGTATGTATGTATGTATGTATGTATGTATGTATGTATGTATGTATGTATGTATGTATGTATGTATGTATGTATGTATGTATGTATGTATGTATGTATGTATGTATGTATGTATGTATGTATGTATGTATGTATGTATGTATGTATGTATGTATGTATGTATGTATGTATGTATGTATGTATGTATGTATGTATGTATGTATGTATGTATGTATGTATGTATGTATGTATGTATGTATGTATGTATGTATGTATGTATGTATGTATGTATGTATGTATGTATGTATGTATGTATGTATGTATGTATGTATGTATGTATGTATGTATG